>NC_042960.1:34267087-34567087 GCF_901001165.1 Salmo trutta | reverse complement strand
TCTCTGTATGTGTTGGGTATGGTCGTTTGTACGGTATGTGAGAAATAGGGGTGGTAGGTATTAGTTAAGTATCTAAATCCATGGTGCTAGACGGAGTCATTACTTACATACTCGGTCTCCCTCTTGTCCTCCAGAGAAAACCTGGGAATGTTGGTTTTGACTCCCCCAGATCCTGACTCCATCTTGTAGCTCTGGCTCTTCTTATTCTGCTCCTTCTTGATCACATCCAGCTTGGTGTGCAGCGGCGGTTTGGCCTCTATCGCCACTCGGTGTTCGCCGCCTCCGCCTTCAACAATAACCACACCCACCGCCATGGTCGTCATCACGGTGACATTGGTACGCCACTCTTCCCCCGTCACCACCTTCTCCCTGCCTGCGTTCTCTGTCAAAACAACAGGAAATTATATCATGGTTTCAAAATGAAGTCCAAAAAGCTTGAGGGATAATGTGTGTTGTTAGATTGTCATAGAGTATGACCTTTGTACTGGTAAGGAGACAGAACACTATTATATTAGCCTTAGGAAACGTTTTACTGACATTATGGTGCTTTCAGATGCTATCAGAGTTTTCACATATAAAGTTGAAGTCGGAAGTATACATACACTTAGGTTGGAATCATTAAAACTCGTTTTTCAACCACTTTTTCAACCACAACCACTGCATGACACAAGTAATTTTTACAATAATTGCTTACAGACAGATTATTTCACTTATAATTCACTGTATCACAATTGCATTGGGTCAGAAGTTTACATACACTAAGTTGACTGTGCCTTTAAACAGCTTGGGAAATTCCAGAAAATGATGTCATGGCTTTAGAAGCGTCTGATAGACTAATTGACATTTGAGTGCCTCTTTGCTTGACACATGGGAAATCTAAAGAAATCAGCCAAGAGCTCAAAAAAAAAATTGTAGACCTCCACAAGTCTGGTTCACCCTTGGGAGCAATTTCCAAACGCCTGAAGGTACCACGTTCATCAGCACAAACAATAGTATGCAAGTATAAACACCATGGGACCACACAGCCAGGGTGGCAGGTAGCCTAGTGGTTAGAGCGTTGGACTAGTAACTGAAAGGTTGCAAGATCAAATCCCTGACCTGACAAGGTAAAATCTGTTGTTCTGCTCCTGAAAAAGGCAGTTAACCCACTGTTCCTAGGCTGTCATTGAAAATAAGAATTTGTTCTTAACTGACTTGCCTACTTAAATAAAGATAAAATAAAATACTGCTCAGGAACTAGACGTGTTCTGTCTCCTAGAGATGAATGTACTTTGGTGCAAATCAATCCCAGAACAACAGTAAAGGACCTTGTGAAGATGCTGGAGGAAACAAAATTATCTATATCCACCGTAAAACAAGTCCTATATCAACATAAACTGAAAGGCCGCTCAGCAAGGAAGAAGCCACTGCTCCAAAACAGCCATAAAAAAAGCCAGACTACGGTTTGCAACTGCACATGGGGACAAAGATTGTACTTTTTGGAGAAATGTCCTCTGGTCTGATGAAACAAAAATAGAACTGTTTGGCCATAATAACCATCGTTATGTTTGGAGGAAAAAGGGGAAGGCTTGCAAGCCGAAGAACCCCATTCCAACCGTGAAGCACGGGGGTGGCAGCATCATGTTGTGGGGGTGCTTTGCTGCAGGAGGGACTGGTGCACTTCACCAAATAGATGGCATCATGAGGCGGGAAAATTATGTGGATATATTGAAGCAACATCTCAAGACATCAGTCAGGAAGTTAAAGCTTAGTCGCAAATGGGTCTTCCAAATGGACAATGACCCCAAGCATACTTCCAAAGTTGTGGCAAAATGGCTTAAGGACAACAAAGTTAAGGTATTGGAGTGGACGTCACAAAGCCCTGACCTCAATCCTGTAGAAAATTTGTGGGCAGAACTGAAAAAGTGTGTGCGAGCAAGGAGGCCTACAAACCTGTGTCACGACTTCCACTGAAGGTGGCTCGTCTCCCTGTTCGGGCGGTGCTCGGCGGTCGTCGTCACCGGCCTACTAGCTGCCACCGATCCATTTTTCCTTTTCGTTTGTGTCTGTCTGTTTTGTTCACACCTGTGTTGGTTTCTCAAATGATTGCCTCGCCTGGTTTACCCACTACTTCTCTGATAGAGTTCAGTGTGTCAAATAGGAGGGCCTGTTGTCCGGACCTCTGGCAGTCTCTATGGGTGTTCCACAGGGTTCAATTCTCGGGCCGAATCTCTTCTCTCTATACATCAATGATGTTGCTCTGCTGCTGGTGATTGTCTGATCCACCTCTACGCAGACGACACCATTCTGTATACTTCGGCCCCTCTTTGGACACTGTGTTAACTAACCTCCAGACAAGCTTCAATGCCATACAACACTCCTTCCGTGGCCTCCAACTGCTCTTAAATGCTGGTAAAACTAAATGCATGCTATTCAATCGATCACTGCCCACACCTGCTCGCCCGTCCAGCATCACTACTCTGGACGGCTCTGACTTAGAATACGTGGACAACTACAAATACCTGGGTGTCTGATTAGACTGTAAACTCTCCTTCCAGACTCACATTAAGCATCTCCAATCCAAAATTAAATCTAGAATCGGCTTCCTATATCGCAACAAATGGGGGGGTGCTCCCTCTGCTGTTTCTTGAAGTATACAATCATCTCCTTTGTTTTGTTGACGTTGAGTGAGAGGTTGTTTTCCTGACATCACACTCTGAGTGCCCTCACCTCCTTCCTGTAGGCTGTCTCGTTGTTGTTGGTAATCAAGCCCACTACTGTTGTGTCGTCTGCAAACTTGATGATTGAGTTGGAGGCGTGCATGGCCACACAGTCGTGGGTGAACAGGGAGTACAGGAGGACGCTGAGCACGCACCCTTGTGGGGCCCCAGTGTTTCATGTCAGCGAAGTTGATAAGCAGTTGTTTCCTATCTTCACCACCTGGGGGCGGCCCGGATAGGGTAGGTGAAAACAAATATCAGATAAGTGCTACGCGCTTCAGCACTCGGCGGTCCTGTTCTGTGAGATTGTGTGGCCTACCACTTCATGGCTGAGCCGTTGCTGCTCCTAGACGTTTCCACTTCACAATAACAGCACTTACAGTTGACTGGGGAGCTCTAGCAGCGAACTAACTTGTTGGAAATGTGGCATGACCGTGCCACACTGAAAGTCACTGAGCTGTTCAGTAAATCCATTCTACTGCCAATGTTTGTCTGTTGAGATTGCATAGCCGTGTGGTCTATTTCATAAACCTGTCAGCAATGGTTGTGGCTGAAAAATCCCAATCTATTCATTTGAAGTTCTGTCCACATACTTTTGTATATGTAGTGTATACCTCTTTTTGCCAACCCTCCTGTCGTGTCTTTGGCTATGCCGGATTAAGTGATATGACATGCTATTCTATAAAATAATTTCTCTGTAATTAATATTACATGATTAAGCTAATCATGTCAGTGTAATTAACTACAAAGTTGGGGCACCACGAAAGAATGTTCATAGAGCTGTTATCTTCCGAATATACTCTTAAAGACCTAGTAATCTTTTACATCAATAGCAGTCAATATTTAATCCTCGCCTTATTTAGTCTCATCTGAAAGTTGTAAATTCTTGGTTATCTTCACGAACCCTGGCTAACAAGTTGAATCAGCAATAGAAAATGTGGTTTAATTATTCATTTTCTAAATACCTAAATAATCACACAGAATTACATCTACACAGAATGGATCATACATTGATTACAAATTATGTCATAAAGGAAAACGTCCCTAGCGGACGGAACAGATATGACAGCTGGTTACACAAAGAAAGGGGGTTGGGTTTGAGTGAAAGAGCGGGAAGACTGAGGAGCAAAAAAGGTTTTGTGTATCTATGCTATCGTAAATACAGTATCTTATGCATTCTAAATAACCGCCCATTTGAAAAAAGGAGAATGCAATAAATATTTACTCTGAGCTGCGCTTCGGTAGATTGGTTGTCGATAGAAGGCGAGTTGGTCCAGCATGGATCTCTGGTCCTCTGAAGAATGTCTCTGGTGGTAAACTGGATACGTTGTAGTACCGTTGTATGTTAGACTGGTTACATCGTCCGTCCTTTCCTAGCCCACGTTTACAGCGACTGCTGCTAACTCAACGGCTACGAGGTATCACTTCTGGAGTGAATAAGAGTTCAAAGTTCATACCAAGTTGCCATAATTTTAAGCTCATGCTATATTCTGGCTGGTATAGTCAAAATTCGTCCTTTCAGTGTGTTAACCATCATCTTCACGTTGAAATTCGATGCTAATTTTGTTAGGTTATTATCTGAGCCCTTTTAACGTAGGACTGTCGCCCTAACCTCCTCGGAACAGGAAGTTACATTTTCGTAAAGGGGCTTATATAGGGTTGGGAGAGAGGGCCATAGTTGACAACCAGTGTCTGTTCACATGGGCGGGGCCACTGAGTTGACCATAGTTCACTCATGAAAACCAATTCTCTCATTTAGGAGCTAAAATTACATTTCATCTTTTCACAAATAGTTTCATATTTAAACATTTAAATTGCACAACAATTTCCATGTGAATCTGATAACTAGAATGTGTAGACTTTCCAAGATACAGTGTATGTTATCCTATCATCAGTAATAATGTCTCAGACGCCAACTGATCTGACATCATATTCATTAAGTACCAACGCATATTTCAACTGGTTGGATTACCAGACTCTCCATGTTAACAAAGGGATTTTCAATAGTCACATCGGTAGTGTAGAGAGAGGAAAAAGGGGAAAGGTATTTATGGGGGTCATAAACCTCCCCCATCAGGCCAACGTCATGACACTCCTCACCACATCGCTTCACTCTACACTCAGCTCCTTCTCGGCGGTCATCACTGCACCTGCCACCACAATTACTTCACCCTCACTCTCATCACATTCATTCATTCTCTAGCTCTTCCCTAAATTCTGTGCGATCCTCCATTCCATATTCCATCATAACTTATTCCACTTTTCTCCTTCTTTCCTTATCTATCATCGTCTCCTTTACTTGATCTTCCAGAAGGATTTTACAATTCCCCACTCAATATTTATTCATAATATGTTCTACTACTTTCTTCCTTGTCCGCCATCTTAACAACTTCCTTCAACCCTCTTTCCTCAAAAGCACATTTCTAGGATTCATTCCGGTCCCTCGAAAGCAACAAGCCAGTTTTACAGTAACAATACAGTTACTGTAATCCATTGACATTACCATTACTGGTACTGGAATCTATTGTAAGGATTGGGGGAGGGGAGGGGGAAAGTTGGTTGAATTCAGGCTAAGTGATGCAAATCACCTAATTTCCACAAGGGGCCTGCATTTATGGTGTTTGCAACGCCAGGGTTGTGGGTTCGATTCCCACGGGGGACCAGTACGGAAAAAAATCAACGACGTCAACTTAACAACATGACGAAAAAGAATACGACTTTCCCGAAGCGGATCCTCTGTTTGGACCACCACCCAGGACAATGGATCTAATCCCAGAAGCCGACCCAAAACAACGGCGCCGCAGAAGGGGCAGACAGAGCGGCCTCCTGGTCAGGCTCCGTAGAGGTGCCCATCGCCCACCGCTCCCGAGTATACTACTTGCCAATGTCCAGTCTCTTGACAACAAGGTAGACAAAATTCAAGCTAGGGTTGCCTTCCAGAGAGACATCAGAGATTGGAACATTTTGTTTCACGGAAACATGGCTCTCTCAAGATATGTTGTCGGAATTGGTTCAGCCACCGCGCTTATCCATGCATCGCGCAATGAGAGATAAACACCTCTCTGGGAAGAGGAATGGCGTGGGTGTATGCTTCATGATTAACGACTCATGGTGTAATCAAATGCCTGCCATATTACCACCTGAGAGAATTCTTGTTAATTATCGTCAGAGCTGTGTACATTCAGAGCTGTGTACATTCCGATCCTGTAGGTTCATGCTCTACAACATTCGCAGAGTACGACCCTGCCTCACACAGGAAGCGGCGCAGGTCCTAGTCCAGGCGCTTGTCATCTCCCGTCTGGATTACTGCAACTCGTTGTTGGCTGGGCTCCCTGCCTGTGCCATTAAACCCCTACAACTCATCCAGAACGCCGCAGCCCGTCTGGTGTTCAACCTTCCCAAGTTCTCTCACGTCACCCCGCTCCTCCGCTCTCTCCACTGGCTTCCAGTTGAAGCTCGCATCCGCTACAAGTCCATGGTGCTTGCCTACGGAGCTGTGAGGGGAACGGCACCTCCGTACCTTCAGGCTCTGATCAGGCCCTACACCCAAACAAGGGCACTGCGTTCATCCACCTCTGGCCTGCTCGCCTCCCTACCTCTGAGGAAGCACAGTTCCCGCTCAGCCCAGTCAAAACTGTTCGCTGCTCTGGCACCCCAATGGTGGAACAAGCTCCCTCACGACGCCAGGACAGCGGAGTCAATCACCACCTTCCGGAGACACCTGAAACCCCACCTCTTTAAGGAATACCTGGGATAGGATAAAGTAATCCTTCTAACCCCCCCTAAAAGATTTAGATGCACTATTGTAAAGTGGTTGTTCCACTGGATATCATAAGGTGAATGCACCAATTTGTAAGTCGCTCTGGATAAGAGCGTCTGCTAAATGACTTTAATGTAAATGTAATGTAATGTAATGTACGCTGACTCGGTGAGTGAGTTTATAAGGATGTGCATTGGAGATGTTGTACCCACTGTGACTATTAAAACCTACCCTAACCAGAAACCGTGGATGGATGGCAGCATTCGCACACTCAGCCACCGTATTTAACCATTGAAAGAGGTCTGGGAATATGGCTGAATATAAACATTATAGTTATTCCCTCTGCAAGGCAATCAAACAAGCGAAATGCCGGTACAGGGACAAAGTGGAGTTGCAATTCAGCAGCTCAGACACAAGACGCATGTGGCAGGGTCTACAGGAACTCATGGACTAAAAAAAGAAAACCAGCCACGTCACGGACACCGATGTCATGCTTCCAGACAAACTAAAAACCTTCTTTGCCCGCTTTGAGGATAATACATCGCCACCGTCGCGGCCTGCTATCAAGGACTGTGTCCTCCCCCTCCCTCCTTCTCTGTGGCCGACATGAGTAAAACATTTAAATGTATTAACCCTCGCAAGGCTGGAAGTGACGGTATCCCTAACCGCGTCCTCAGAGCATGCGCAGACCAGCTGGCTGGTGTGTTTACGGACATATTCGACCTTTCTCTATCTCAATCTGTGGTCCCTATACATGCTTCAAGATGGCCACCATTGTTCCTGTACCCAAGAGGGCAAAGATAATTGAACAAAATTACTACCGCCCCGTAGCACTCACTTCTGTCATCATGAAGGGCTTTGAGAGACTAGTCAAGGATCATATCACCTCCACCTTACCGGCTACCCTAGACCCACTTCAGTTTGCATACCACCCCAACAGGTCCACAGACGATGCAATCGCCATCACACTGCACACTGCCCTATCCCATCTGGCCAAGAGGAATACCTATGTAAGAATGCTGTTCATTGACTACAGCTCAGTATTCAACATCATAATACACTCCAAGCTCATCATCAAGCTGGAGGCCCTGTGCAATTGGGTCCTGGACTTTCTGACTGGCCACCCCCAGGTGGTGAAGGTAGGAAACAACATCTCCACTTCGTTGACCCTCAACACAAGGGTGCGTTCTCAGCCTCCTCCTGTACTCCGACTTCACCCTCGGCTGCATGGCCATGCACGCCTTCAACTCAGTCATCAAGTTTGCAGACGAAACAACAGTAGTGGCTTGATTACCAACAACAACGAGACAGCCTACAGGGAAGACGTGAGGGCACTTGAAGTGTGGTGTCAGGAAAACAACCTCTCACTCAACGCCAACAAAACAAAGGAGATGATCTTGGACTTCGGGAAACAGCAAAGGGATCACCCCCCTGTCCACATCGAAGGGACAGCAGCGGAGAAGGTGGAAAGTTTTACGTTCCTCGGCGTACACATCACAGACATACTGAAATGGTCCACCCACACAGCCAGTGTGGTGAAGAAGGCGCAACAGTGCCTCTTCAACCTCAGGAGGCTGAAGAAATGTGGCTTGTCACTCAAAACCCTGACAAACTTTTACAGATACACAATCGAGAGCATCCTGTCGGGCTGTATCGCAGCCTGGTACAACAACTGCTCCGCCCTCAACCGCAAAGCTCTCCACAGGGTGGTGAGGTCTGCACAACGCATCAACGGGGGAAAACTACCTGCCCTCCATGTCACCTACAGCCCCCGATGTCACAGAAAGGTCAAAAAGATCATCAAGGGCAACAACCACCCGAGCCACTGCCTGTTCACACCGCTACCATCCAGAAAGCGAGGTCAGTACAGGTGCATCAAAGCTGGGACCGAGAGACTGAAAAACAGTGTCTATCTCAAGGCCATCAGACTGCTAAACAGCAATCACTAAATCAGAGAGGCTGCTGCCTACATAGAGACCCAATCACTGGCCGCTTTAATAAATGAATCACTAGTCACTTTAAACAATGCCACTTTAAATAATGCCACTTTAATAATGTTTACATATCTTACATTACTCATATCATATGTATATACTGTATGTTATACCATCTATTGCACGTTGCCTATGCCGCTCGGCCACCGCTCATCCATATATTTATACATACATATTCTCATTCACCCCTTTAGATTTGTGTGTATTAGATAGTTGTTGGGAAATTGTTAGATTACTTGTTAGATATTACTGTCGGAACTAGAATCACAAGCATTTCGCTACACTCGCATCAACATCTGCTAACCATGTGTATGTGACCAATACAATTTGATTTGATTTCAACTTCAATAGAGCAGGGACATCCATAGAATTTACAGTATACAAATACAAAGTATTTGCAATTGTTACATACAAGTGAAAGACACAATTACAACCAAATGACTGCATTGAAGATATTCTCCGGTACTTTTGTATACATTTTAGCCAGTAGTTCCGAAAGTAGCACTCACGAGCCAAAAGTGGTCCCCGAAAATTGCGTATCACATCTCAAATGTTCAGATATGTGCATCACGTCATGGCTTTCTCTCTCTCACTCTACTGTGTGTGCGTCTTGCTAGCTGTAACTCAAATAGCAAGGGGCTGAAGCTCATTGGCTGAAACTCTAATTGCTAGGGTACTTGCCCACGTGGGTGTAAATGTAGGGAAAATGGAATGCATGGCTTACAGAAACAGTCACTTTCAAACTAGGGATTTTGTGGCTAATTGAGGTAAGACAGTAATTCTGCTCATGTGCATAGTATATGAACTACACATTTTAATTTATAATTTTTTTTTATTCCACCTTTATTTAACCAGGTAGGCAAGTTGAGAACAAGTTCTCATTTACAATTGCGACCTGGTCAAGATAAAGCAAAGCAGTTTGACACATACAACAACACAGAGTTACACATGGAGTAAAACAAACATACAGTCAATAATACAGTAGAAAAATAAGTCTATATACAATGTGAGCAAATGAGGTGAGATAAGGGAGGTAAAGGCAAAAAAAGGCCATGGTGGCGAAGTACATACAACATAGCAAGTAAAACACTGGAATGGTAGATTTGCAGTGGAAGAAAGTGCAAAGTAGAAATAGAAATAATGGGGTGCAAAGGAGCAAAATAAATAAATACAGTAGGGGAAGAGATAGCTGTTTGGGCTAAATTATAGATGGGCTATGTACAGGTGCAGTACTCTGTGAGCTGCTCTGACAGCTGGTGCTTAAATCTAGTGAGGGAGATAAGTGTTTCCAGTTTCAGAGATTTTTGTAGTTCGTTCCAGTCATTGGCAGCAGAGAACTGGAAGGAGAGGCGGACGATGGGAGGAATTGGCTTTGGGGGTGACCAGTGAGATATACCTGCTGGAGCGCGTGCTACAGGTGGGTGCTGCTACGGTGACCAGCGAGCTGAGATAAGGGGGGACTTTACCTAGCAGGGTCTTGTAGATGACCTGGAGCCAGTGGGTTTGGCGACGAGTATGAGGCGAGGGCCAGCCAATGAGAGCGTACAGGTCGCAGTGGTGGGTAGTATATGGGGCTTTGGTGACAAAATAGTAAAAATAAAGAAAAACCCTTGAATGAGTATGTGTGTCCAAACGTTTGACTGATACTGCACAAGCGTCACGGGACTCATCTGAATTCAGTAACGCTGATCGGCCAACTTCCATCTGTCGTGTCCAAACGGTTTGGACTACACATATGATCCCTCTATGGAAAGACTCTAGAGCAGGGGTATTCAACGTTTAGCATATAAAATCCGGAGCCCGCTGGTTTTCTGTTCTACTTGATAATTAATTGCATCCACCTAGTGTCCCAGACTTAAATCAGTTACTCATTAGAAAGGAACACTGAAAATATGCAGTGGAATTGAGGTCCAGACTATATTTGTAGCTATAATGAGACAACTGTATGAGATCCTTATGAGCCTATGCAAATCCCAAAGTTGGGATGCTTACCACATTACTACAATATGTAAATACTAATGTTATTAATATTATATTAAAACATGTAATGTACAAACCTATTTATTGCACATTTATATTTGCATTGTACCAACTTATCAGCAAAAATGAACTATCTGAAAGCCACACCCGTAATAAGCCAAATCTCCTGAATATAACCTACATTAAAAAAAGACAGCTGTTGATTCAACCCAGCATGAACGTCAATATAACCCAATTGATGGTTAAATTACAACACAACATGTTCGGTTATTCACCCAACCCAGCTGGCTTGGTCAAAATAACCCAGTGTGTTTTCAGTCCTATATTTACCCAGTGCTGGGTTACCAAATAACCTAAAAGTGTAGTAACTGTTACAGATTACATTTACAAATTCACTTACCCAACCCTGCACATACTACGTGCACACACACATACAGTACGCATGCATGCACCTACACAAACAAACAAACAAACACACACACATACAAGCAGTCACGTATTCAAATACACACACGACCACAAAAGGGCACGCACGCACGCACACACACACACACACACACACACACACACACACACACACACACACACACACACACACACACACACACACACAAACACCTATATACAAGCAGTTACGCATACAAATTCACACACATGTACACACAAACATGTTGTAAGTATTAAGTAGAACCAGATGTTGTGTTGCAGAGCCGTGAACAGGGAGGGGCAGGTGGCACCCCACCCCACCCTGACAACTTGATCAATTGGTAACCATGGTAACCAGGCAGCACACGCTCCCACATGGGTCAAATTGTTTCCCACATCAACGTAACTGTTAATAACGCCATGGCGACAACAACATAAAAAACAACATGTCCACAGAATAGATATAGATGCTTTGTCCGTCACCTTCACCCAGAAATTAGGCAAATCGCTTCGACTAACTCCTAAAAAAAAACACTGAAAAAAGTGTAAAGGATCCAAGGGGAGAGACCAGTCTATTTTTGGATTTCTGAAGAACATCAATATTTATATGCAATGTAAACCTCTACTGCAAATTTTTTCTGATAAACATCTTACGCAATTAGTTTTTCCAATGGCAGTGGGTAAACAGCTGAGAGAGAGAGAGAGAGAGAGAGAGAGAGAGAGAGAGAGAGTTGTAATCTCCGTCCCAAATGACATTCTATTGTATTTCAGTTCTGTGTGCTCTGGTCAAAGTAGTGCACTATATAGGGAATAGGGTGCCATTTTGGATTCAAGCATACAGTATGGGCATATACCTCTATTCAACAGGCATTTAATCTATATTGCCTGTCAGCAAACACACCTGAACACTTTACCCCTCAGAGGAAGAGATCCCAATCATGGCTGCCTTTACATTATCATTTTGGCTATAGAATGATCTGAATCTGTAACCTTCACATGCAGTAACACATAATGGCTCGTAATTACTCCTCTTTCACCCCAGCTGCCAAACTAACCCTGATTCAGATGACCATCCTGCCCATGCTAGATTATCGAGACGTAATTTATAGATCGGCAGGTCAGGGTGCTCTCGAGCGGCAAGATGTTCTTTACCATTCGGCTATCAGATTTGCCACCAATGCTCCTTATAGGACACATCACTGCACTCTATACTCTTTTTTGAACTGGTCATCTCTGTATACCCGTCGCAAGACCCACTGGTTGATGCTTATTTATAAAACCCTCTTAGGCCTCACTCCCCCCTATATGAGATATCTACTGCAGCCCTCATCCTCCACATACAACACCCGTTCCGCCAGTCACATTCTGTTAAAGCTCCCCAAAGCACATACATCCCTGGGTCGCTCCTCTTTTCAGTTCGCTGCAGCTAGCGACTGGAATGAGCTTCAACAAACACTCAAACTGGACAGTTTTATCTCAATCTTTTCATTAAAAGACACTCATACTGACAGTTGTGGCTGCATTGAATGATGTTTTGTTGTCTCTACCTTCTTGCCCTTTCTGCTGTTGTCTGTGCCCAATAATGTTTGTACCCTGTTTTGTGCTGCTACCATGTTGTGCTGCTGCAAGGTTGTGTTGCTACCATGTTGTTGTCATGTGTTGCTGCCATGCTATGTTGTTGTCTTAGGTCTCTCTTTATGTAGTGTTGTGTTGTCTCTCTTGTCGTGATGTGTGTCCTATATTTTTCTTTAATTTATTTGTATTTTTAATCCCAGCCCCCGTCCCCGCAGGAGGCCTTTTGCCTTTTGGTAGGCTGTCATTGTAAATAAGAATTTGTTCTTAACTGACTTGCCTAGTTATATAAAGGTACAATATATATACATATATATATACATATACATATATATACATATATATATATACATATATATATATACATATACATATATATACATACATACATATATACATATACATATATATACATACATACATACATACATATACATATTGTCAGATGATTCTAGGAGTGGTGGTTGGAGTCAGGCGCAGAGAGCAGAGGTAAAGTATACGGTCTTTATTTTCTCCGCCAACAAACTGGTCACGCCAAAACAGAAGGGCGCGTAATAATAATGACCAACCCAAAACACAGGGCAAAACGGTCCGAAGAGAGAAATAAGACGTCAGCCAGCAAAAAAATACAAAAACATCCAAAATACAACTAGCGAAGCAACTACATTCACAGGCCCACCGTCCTGAGTGGACAACAAACAATCCCGCACAAAATCCCAACTGAAAACACACATTAATTAAGTCCCCACTAATGACATACACAAAACAGGTGCGGAACAGACAGACAAACTAAACGAAACTGAAACAACGATCGGTGGCAGCTAATAGGCCGGCGACGACGACCGGCGAGCGCCGCCCGACCGAGGAGGGGCGCCACTTTCGTTGGATCCTGTGACAGTACCCCTCCCCAGCCGCGCGCCGACACCGGCCTCGGGGACGGCCCGGAGGGCGAGGCGCCGGCCGATCCGGTCGGCGACGGTGGAAGTCCAACAGCATAGGGGGGTCCAGAACGTCCGCCGCCGGAACCCAGCACCTCTCCTCCGGACCGTACCCCTCCCAGTCCACGAGGTACTGCAGGCCCCCTACCCGACGTCGGGAGTCCAGGATGGCTCGGACTGTGTACGCCGGGCTCCCCCCGATGTCCAGGGGGGGCCGGGGGGCCTCCAGCACCTCACTGTCCTGCAGCGGACCAGCTACCACCGGCCTGAGGAGAGACACATGAAACGAGGGGTTAATACGGTAATACGAAGGAAGTTGTAACCTGTAACACACCTCGTTTATCCTCCTCAGGACTTTGAACGGCCCCACAAACCGCGGACCCAGCTTCCGGCAGGGCAGGCGGAGAGGCAGGTTCCGGGTCGAGAGCCAGACTCTATCCCCCGGGTTAAACACGGGGGCGTCACTGCGGTGGCGGTCAGCGCTCTCCTTGTGTCGTTCGCTCGCCCTCCTTAAACATTCCTGGACCGCGTTCCAGGTCTCCTGAGAGCGCTTGACCCATGCCTCCACCGCAGGAGCCTCCGTCTGGCTCTGTTGCCATGGCACCAGGACCGGCTGATACCCCAGCACCACCTGGAAGGGTGACAGATTAGTGGAGGAGTGGCGCTGAGAGTTCTGGGCCATCTCGGCCCATGGCACGAACTGCGCCCACTCCCCTGGCCGGTCCTGGCAATATGACCGCAGGAACCTGCCCACATCCTGGTTGATGCGCTCTACCTGCCCATTACTCTCGGGGTGGAATCCCGAGGTCAGGCTGACCGAGACCCCCAGCCTCTCCATAAACGATTTCCATACCCTGGACGTAAACTGGGGACCTCGATCAGATACGATGTCCTCGGGCACCCCATAGTGCCGGAAGACGTGAGTGCACAGGGCCTCCGCGGTCTGCAGGGCCGTAGGAAGAACGGGCAAAGGGAGCAGACGGCAGGACTTAGAGAACCTGTCCACAACGACCAGGATCGCCGTGTTCCCCTGAGACGGCGGGAGATCCGTAAGGAAATCCACCGAGAGGTGAGTCCATGGCCGCTGTGGAACAGGGAGGGGCTGTAATTTCCCTCGAGGTAGGTGCCTAGGAGCCTTACACTGAGCGCATACTGAACAGGACGAGACATAACGCCGGACATCCTCAGCCAAGGTGGGCCACCAGTACCTCCCCTTCAGGCCCCGCACTGTCCGTTCCACCCCAGGATGACCCGAGGAGGGTAGAGTATGGGACCATCGGATCAGGCGATCGCGAACATCAAGCGGAACGTATTTCAGGCCCACGGGACACTGCGACGGAGTAGGTTCTGACCGAACCGCCCGCTCGATGTCCGCATCCACCTCCCATACCACCGGTGCCACCAGACAGGAGGCGGGAAGTATGGGAGTAGGATCGATGGTCCGCTCCTCGGTGTCGTAGAGACGCGACAGTGCGTCAGCCTTCCGGTTCCGGGAACCTGGAATGTACGAGAGAGTGAAGTTAAACCTCGTGAAAAACATGGCCCACCTCGCCTGACGGGGATTAAGCCTCCTCGCTGCCCGAATATACTCCAGGTTACGGTGGTCGGTCCAGATGAGAAAAGGGTGACGTGCCCCCTCAAGCCAATGTCTCCACACCGTCAAAGCCCTGACCACGGCTAACAGCTCCCGGTCCCCCACATCATAATTGCGCTCCGCCGGGCTCAGCTTCTTAGAAAAGAACGCGCATGGGCGGAGCTTCGGAGGAACGCCCGAACGCTGCGACAGCACAGCTCCTACCCCAGCCTCGGACGCGTCCACCTCCACTATGAATGGCAAAGAGGGGTCCGGATGCGCTAGGACAGGCGCATTGGTAAACAGAACCTTCAGACGATGAAAGGCTCTGTCCGCCTCTGCTGACCATCGTAGCCGCACCGGCCCCCCCTTCATCAGTGAGGTAATGGGAGCTGCTACCTGGCCAAAACCCCGGATAAACCTCCGATAATAATTAGCGAACCCCAAGAACCGCTGCACCTCCTTCACAGTGGCTGGGGTTGGCCAATTACGCACAGCCGTTACGCGGTCACACTCCACCTCCACCCCCGAGGTGGAAATGCGATATCCTAGAAATGAGACGGCTCTTTTGAAGAACTCACATTTCTCAGCCTTGACGTATAGGTTATGCTCCAGCAGCCGCCCAAGCACTTTACGCACCAGGGACACATGCTCGGCGCGTGTGGCGGAGCAGATCAGGATGTCATCGATGTACACCACCACACCCTGCCCGAGCATGTCCCTAAGGACTTCGTCCACAAAGGATTGGAAGACGGCGGGAGCATTCTTTAACCCATACGGCATGACGAGGTACTCATAATGGCCAGATGTGGTACTAAATGCGGTTTTCCACTCGTCTCCCTCTCGGATACGCACCAAGTTATACACACTCCTGAGATCCAATTTCGTGAAGAAGCGCGCCCCGTGAAATGACTCCACTGCCGTAGCAATGAGAGGTAGCGGGTAACTGAAACCCACTGTGATAGCATTTAGACCTCTATAGTCAATGCACGGGCGCAGACCTCCCTCCTTTTTCTTCACGAAAAAGAAGCTCGAGGAGACGGGGGATTTAGAGGGCCGAATGTATCCCTGTCTCAAGGACTCAGTGACGTATGTATCCATAGCCACTGTTTCCTCCTGAGACAGAGGATACACGTGACTCCTAGGAAGAACCGCGTCAGCCTGGAGGTTTATCGCACAATCTCCCTGTCGATGGGGGGGTAATTGAGTCGCCTTCGTCTTACTGAAGGCGATAGCCAAATCGGCATACTCTGAGGGAATGTGCACAGTAGAGACTTGGTCTGGACTCTCCACCGTAGTCGCACCGATGGAAACTCCTATGCACCTACCTGAGCACTCCCTCGACCACCCCGTTAGAGCCCTCTGTCTCCATGAAATCTGGGGGTTGTGAGTGGCTAGCCAGGGGATTCCCAGTACCACCGGAAACGCTGGGGAGTCAATGATGAACAGGCTGATACGCTCCACATGACCCCCCCACGTCTGCATAACCAGTGGCACTGTGACCTCCCCTACTTGGCCTGACCCTAGCGGTCGACTATCTAGGGCGTGCACGGGGAAGGGGTGGTCCAGCTGAACCAGGGGGATCCCTAACCTCTTCGCTAACCCATGGTCCATAAAACTCCCAGCTGCACCTGAATCGACTAGCGCCTTATACTGGAAGTGAGGGGAAAAATTAGGGAAACAAACGGAGGTGTACAAGTGATCGACAGGGGGCTCTGGGTGTGGCTGGTGCGGACTCACCTGGGGGGGCGAAGCGGTGCTCTGCCTGCCCTCCGAACTCCCGGAGGGACCTCTCCAGCACCGGTCCACAGTGTGTCCTCTGTGTCCACATCGGGTGCAAGAGAGACCCCTCCCTCCGGTCCTCCTCGGTGCAGCCCCCCCTATCTCCATGGGCTGTGGAGCGGGAGGACTGGTAGGCGGAACGAACAGGCCCCGACTGGAACGTCCCCGGGAAGCTAGCAGGTTGTCCAATCTGATGGACAAATCCACCAGTTGGTCCAGAGTGGAGGTGTTGTCCCTACATGCCAGCTCCCGGCGGACGTCCTCGCGAAGGCTACACCTATAGTGGTCTATCAGGGCCCGCTCGTTCCACCCCGATCCAGCGGCGAGAGTCCGGAATTCCAATGCGAAATCCTGAGCGGTCCTCGTCTCCTGTCTCAAATGGAATAGTAGCTCACCCGCCGCCCTGCCCTCCGGGGGATGATCGAAAACCGCCCGGAAGCGGCGGGTGAACTCCGGGTAGTCACCCCGGGCCGAGTCTGGACCTTCCCAGACCGCATTGGCCCATTCCAGGGCTCGACCCGTGAGACACGAGACGAGGACGCTCACCCTCTCTTCGTCGGAGGGAGGGGGGCGGACGGTCGCCAGGTACAGTTCCAGTTGGAGCAAGAACCCCTTGCACCCAGCGGCCGTTCCATCGAACTCCCTGGGCGGTGAAATCCGGATCCCGCCGGCACCCGCTTCAGTGGGTGTGGATAGGTGCGTAGGGTGAGGGACCGGAGCTGGTCTGGCTGGGGAGGCACCTCTCTCCCAGCTTTCCAACCGGGCCAACACCTGATCCATGGCCGAGCCTAGGCGGTGGAGGAGGCCGGCATGTTGGGAGACCTGCTCAGCCATGGATGGCGCTTCTGCTCCTGCTGACTCCATAGGTTTGGGTGCGGGATTCTGTCAGATGATTCTAGGAGTGGTGGTTGGAGTCAGGCGCAGAGAGCAGAGGTAAAGTATACGGTCTTTATTTTCTCCGGCAACAAACTGGTCACGCCAAAACAGAAGGGCGCGTAATAATAATGACCAACCCAAAACACAGGGCAAAACGGTCTGAAGAGAGAAATAAGACGTCAGCCAGCAAAAAAATACAAAAACATCCAAAATACAACTAGCGAAGCAACTACATTCACAGGCCCACCGTCCTGAGTGGACAACAAACAATCCCGCACAAAATCCCAACTGAAAACACACATTAAATAAGTCCCCACTAATGACATACACAAAACAGGTGCGAACAGACAGACAAACTAAACGAAACTGAAACAACGATCGGTGGCAGCTAATAGGCCGGCGACGACGACCGGCGAGCGCCGCCCGACCGAGGAGGGGCGCCACTTTCGTTGGATCCTGTGACACATATATACATATATATATATATATATATGTATATATATATATGTATATATATATATATATATATATATATATATATATATATAAAAGACAGGCAGCCCAGTTCTGATCTTATTCCCACTTATTGGTCTTTTGGCCAATGACATCAGATCTTTTCACATCAGATCTTTTTCAGAGCTGATCTGATTGGTCAAAAGTATCAGAATTGGGCTGCCTGTTTAAATGCAGCCAATGTGTCCCTGATGGTATCCTATTGCCCATATAGTGTACTACTTTTGACCAGAGTAAAGCACTTTATATGGAATAAGAGACCCATTTGGGACCCATTTCCAGTCACACCTTAACACTTTACCCATCTCAACCATGATAAACACAAAGCACAACAGGAAGATAGAGACAGGTACGCTGGCCTAGAGGCTGTTCTGGGGTCAGTTTGGACCGTAATTGTTATAGTCATGGACAATGGGCTATAGCTAGCAGTCAACACTGGACAGACAAGCCACTGCTTCCCTGCTCTGAGTTTGTTACATAATGACTAATGTTATGACTAAGGCGTGTCCCAAATGACACCCTATTCCCTACACAGTGCAGTACTTTTGACCAAGGTGCACTGTATAGGGAATAGGGTGCTATTTGGGATCCATCCTTTTATTTTATTTCACCTTTTTTTTTACTTGGCAAATATACCCTTTTCCTCATGGTAATGCAAGGTGGAGAAAGTATTGGTTCACATGGATGTGATATGTGTGCCAAGTCTATATTAGTATGTGTGTGTGTCAGCTACTATATGGCCCCTAAGCCTTCTGCATGGGTTCCCACCCTCCCTGGTTCCTACCGCCTTGTTCTGCTGCTAACAACCGCGCGCTCCCGTCATCCCTCCCCGGTTCACACCGCATCATTAAGAAGAACTTTTTATGCCACAATAACTACCGCCCTGTAGCACTCACATCTGTGAAGTGCTTTGAAAGGCTGGTTATGGCACACACCAACTCCATCATTCTAGACACCCTAGACAAGGGGTCTCCAACCTTTTATAATGTGACAAGCTACTTTTTTTAAATGAAACATGTCACAAGCTACAAATTGTTTCCTAGCTGTCGAATAGGCACATTCTTCTCTTCTCCGCTCACCTGCAACTCTTCTCCAGGTATAAGATAATGTAGTGCACTATGTCTTCTGTCAATATACCAGGTTAAAATAATGCTTCATAAAAACTCTAAGGGGGCCCTATAAAATCTGTGATTTTTCTCCCCAGATGATGTTTTATATTTTTCTATTGGTCACATACACGTGTTTAGCAGATGTTATTGTGTGTGTAGCGAAATGCTTGTGTTTCTAGCTCAGAAAAGCGCAGTAATATCTAACAAGTAATATCTAACAATTTCACAACATATACCCAATACACACAACTCTAAGTAAAGGAATGGAATTAAGAATGTATAAATATATGGACGAGCAATGTCCGAGCGGCATAGACTAAGATACAGTGGAATAGAATACAGTGTATACTGTACATATGAGATGAGTAATGCAAAATATGTAAACATTATTAAAGTGACTAGTGTTCCATTTATTAAAGTGGCCAGTGATTTTAAGTCTATGTACATGTAACAGTGTAGGTTCCGTCCCTCTCTTCGCCCCAACCCGGGCTCGAACCAGGGACCCTTGCACACATCAACAACTGACACCCACCGAAGCAACGTTACCCATCGCGCCACAAGAGCCACGGCCCTTGCAATGCAAGGGGAAACCCTACTTCAAGTCTCAGAGAGAGTGACGTCACCGATTGAAACGCTATTAGCGCGCACCACCGCTAACTAACTAGCCATTTCACATCGGTTACATACAGTATATAGGCAGCAGCCTCTAATGTGCTAGTGATCAACTGCTAGTGATGGGCATTCCAAGTCTTTTCTGTGAGCCGGGTCTTCGTTCATTAATGCTTAGAAATTGAACTAAGTAAATTGAAATTACCATCTTCAGAGAATGTTTTTAGAATTTATCTGCAGATAATTGATGTCTGGAGCTAAAAAAGCAATAGTAACAATATACAAATCCGGGAGGCAAATTAACAGCTCTTTCACATATGCGATTCGGTTCCCGACGTTCACCAAAAGAGCTGTTCAAAAAGAACTGTTCGTTTGCGAAAGACCAATCACTACTGGCTACACACAGAGTGATAGACAAACCCAGACCACACAGAAAGGGGCAATATTGCTGGAAATGAATTGGCAGATCCTGTGTTCGGTTTGGCCTTTCAGCCAATAGTGACTAACCAGTGGGGATAATGTCAATGTAGAGTTGGTTAGATATAGTAGCTGTGACCTTGCGGTGTCTTATACTTGTGAGATTTGTTTATGACAGTTTGTGGTGGAACACATGAAAATTGCATGTAGGCCTACTTTCAGAATTGTTTGGCGAGCTACTCATAGGTGGTCTGCAAGCTACTGGTAGCTCGCAATCGACCTGTTGGAGACCCTACCCTAGACCCACTCCAATTTTCATACCGCCCAAACAGATCCATAGACGACGCAATCTCAACTACACTCTACACTGCCCTCACTCAGCTAGATAAAAGGAATGCCTATGTGAGAATGCTATTCATTGACTACAGATCAGCATTCAACACCATTGTCCCCTCCAAGCTCCTCACCAAGCTTAGGATCCTGGGACTGAACAACTCCCTTTGCAACTGGATCCTGGACTTCCTGAAAGGCCAACCCCAGGTGGTGAGGGTAGGAAATATTACCTCCGCCACGCTGACCCTTAACATGGGGGCCCCACAGTGGTGTGTGCTAAGTCCCATCCTGTACTCCACCGACACGACGGTGGTAGGCCTGATCATGACGATGATAAGTATTCAGACCCTTTAGGCAGTACTTTGTTGAAGCACCTTTGGCAGCAATGACAGGATTGAGTCTTATTGATGCTACAAGCTTGGCACACCTGTATTTGGGGAGTTCATCCCATTCTTTGCAGATCCTCTCAAGCTCTGTTAGGTTGGATAGGGAGCGTTGCTGCACAGCTATTTTCAGGTCTCTCCAGAGATGTTCAATCGGGTTCAAGTCTGAGCTCTGGCTGGGCCACTCATGGACATTCAGAGACTTGTCCCAAAGCCACTCTTGCGTTGTCTTGGCTGTGTGCTTAGGGTTGTCGTCCTGTGAGAAGGTGAACCTTCGCCCCAGTCTGTGGTCCTGAGCACTCTGGCGCAGATTTTCATCAAGGATCTCTCTGTACTTAGCTCTGTTCATCTTTGCCTCAATCCTGACTAGTCTCCCAGTCCCTGAAAAAAATCCCCACAGCATGATGATGCCACCACCATGCTTCACTGTAGGGAAGCATCCTGAAGACTCCTGAACAGGTAATCAAATGGCTACTCGGACTATTTGCATTGTGTGCCCCCCCAAACCCCTCTTTTACGCTGCTGCTACTCTCTGTTTATCATATATGCATAGACACTTTAACTATATATTAATGTACATACTACCTCAATTAGCCTGACTAACCGGTGCCCCCGCACATTGGCTACCCGGACTATCTGCATTGTGTCCCGCCACCCACCACCCGCCAACCCCTCTTTTAAGCTACTGCTACTCTCTGTGTATCATATACGCTTGGTCACTTTAACCATACCTACATGTACTACCTCAATCAGCCCGACACTGTCTTTTTTACTGTTGTTTTTATTTCTTTACTTATGTATTGTTCACCTAATACCTTTTTTTTTACTTAAAAATTGCACTGTTGATTAGAGCCTGTAAGTAAGCATTTCACGGTAAGGTCTACACCTGCTGTATTCGGTGGACGCGACAAATAAACTTTGATTTGATGGTGCCTGCTTTCCTCCGGACGTGACGCTTAGCATTCAGGCCAAAGAGATTCATCTTGGTTTCATCAGACCAGAGAATCTTGTTTTACATGGTCTGAGAGTCCTTTAGGTGCCTTTTGGGCAACTCCAAGCAGGCTGTCATGTGCCTTTTACTGAGGAGTGGCTTCCATTTTGCCACTCTACCATAATGTCCTGATTGGTGGAGTGCTGCAGAGATGGTTGTCCTTCTGGAAGCTTCTCCCATCTCCACAGAGGAACTCTAGAGCTCTGTCAGTGTGACCATAGGGTTATTGGTCAACTCCCTGACCAAGGCCCTTCTCCCCCGATTGCTCAGTTTGGCCGGGCGGCCAGCTCTAGGAAGAGTCTTGGTGGTTCCAAACTTCTTCCATTTAAGACTTATGGAGGCCACTGTGTTCTTGGGGACCTTCAATGCTGCAGACAGTTGTTGTGCACCTTTCCCCAGATCAGTGCCTCGACACAATCCTGTCTCGGAGCCCTACAGACAATTCCTTCGACCTCATGGCTTTGTTTTTGCTCTGACATGCACTGTCAACTGTGGGACCTTATATAGGCAGGTGTGTGCCTTTCCAAATCATGTCCAATCAATTGAATTTACCACAGGTGGACTCCAATCAAGTTGTAGAAACATATCAAGGATGATCAATGGAAACAGGATGCACCTGAGCTCAATTTTGAGGCTGTAACGTCAGAAAATGTGGAAAAAGTAAAGGAGTCTGAATACTTTCCGAAGGCACTATATACAAATACCTAGCAGCCAACCTGCTTGCGCTAATACAATCTAATTAGACTAATATACTGTAGTATACCAGCATGCTGTCAGCAGCATTTACTTTCATACAAAACATACAGCTAAGGTTAAAGTATTGTTCTGTGTCATTGCACTGCATTTTCCAGTAACCTCAAAGAAGCAGGTGGCAAGTTACTATGAACATCATAGAGACATACTTTACACTAACTAACTCATTACATAATTACATTCAAAAGGTATTTTACCACAAATAAAAGCTATTTTGAAGACCAATGTATGCTTAACTACAACAACATTCCCTGTAACGGTTACAGATGCTTAGACAGCTACTACTTGCTATGACTGTGATATGTGTTTTTTTATCAACCTTAGCTGAATGCACTGACTATGCTCTGGACAAAAGCATCTGCTAAATGATCAAAATGTAAATGCCTAACGAAAACTTGCAAAGCACACTGCTGGGTATTATTCTAATGAGCTCCTTCCTCAAACTATTTGTATTCTGATCAAATGTGCCCTTGTTTGAATAATAACCAGCAGTGTGTTTTACAAGTGTTCATTTTTACATTTACATTTTGATCATTTAGCAGACACTTGTATCCAGAGCGACTTACAGTCAGTGTATTAAACTAAGGTAAACAATAATATACCACAGTCATAGCAAGTAAAAAGAGGACGTTACCATTCCCGAGAATGTTGTAGTTGAGCGGTCTACTTACAAATTTAGACTAAGCATACAGAATATTAAGAACACCTTCTTAGTATTGAGTGAATTGAACCATGCGTTGCAATTTGTAACAGTCACCCGAACCTGAGAGAGGGGGGTGCAGGGCTACTGCCCAGCACTCATAGAAAGCAGGTCACAAGGCAGTCACAGTCCGCTGAGTAGCTAGATACTACCGATTGCCATGAATTAATAGGTCATGTAACTTAAGTGTGCGAATGTTGATAGAAAGAAGTGCCCTGCTATATGCACCAACACCAAACTGCAGGCTATAGTCCTATAGGGATACAGTAAGGGTTCTATAATAGAAACACACCAACCCAGGCACCCAGCTCAGTCCCTTCACAGAAAGAGAGACACAGACGGGGCTTACCTTGTTTCTGTGTGGGGAGCAGAATGGTGCTGAGTTTTTTGGACGCGACGCTGGAGCACGCTCCCCGTCCCTCTAGCAGGGCTTGCAGTGGTCGGGTCTCCCCGGGTTGGTGCTGACAAGTCAGCCCGGAGCCACAGCGCCCGGTGTACACTCCACACGCCTGACCCTCCGCAAGGGCGCACGTCAGACAGCACCCACAGCCAGGCTCCCGTACGCTGTCGGCGCAGTCTTTTGCCAGAGGCTTGCACTGCATGAGAGCCACGGTGTCACACGGCTCGCATCGGACCACCGTTCCCACGGTCTCCGCGAACCGGGTGAATGCAGCGAGCAAGGCAGTGAGACAAAACAAGCATAGACCGGGCATTCTGCCGAAAAGCTGGTCACAAAGGGACAGTATGCGAGTTGTCAACTAGGCTTAAGGGGACTCTTCGTGTCAAAGTGTGCCGGATAGCCTTCTCATCTATTTTATTTTACGCGAACTTGTTGTTTTATACAGGCTGAAAAAAAACAGCCAACAAGTCACACCCTTCGTATGAATAATGTAAACGGAGAGCCCAGATCCCGAGGTACCACGGACATCGACACACAGGCTCCTATAACCTATAACTCCTAAGTGTTTATTTATGTGTTTATTTACACATTGTCCTGTTTAGAGTGCATTTAGTAATTAGAAATTGATGTGACTTTCCATGCCTTTTATTCAGATCAGTGTGAGGAATGTCCGTCAGCTTACCCACATTTCAGCACAAGTGAAGGACATTTGACTCAATAGATATTTTCGATCATGGTGTTGTTGTTACTTGACTGTGTTGAGTTCATTTCCGTTATGTCTTTCAAAGTGAAAAAGATGGGGAGGTGCACCATTATATTTCCCAGCATGCTTTTTTTGCAGGTAGAATTATTAGAATAGTTTGATTTAATATCTATGTTTTTTTTCTCATGCACATTGATTGATTAATTGATCTTATACTATACAAAGATAAATAACTTACATTTTTCTAAACTAATCCAATCAGTAAGGGGTTGGATTTTTACACCCATTACTGAGGTGTTAGTCCTGTTTACATGGAATAGGTAGTCTTATTAGTTAAAAATATTGAACAGTAATTAAGATTTCCTTGTAAAATTGCTTGTTACGTGACTTAAATATCACTCATATGGTTTAGGGGGTATAGAAATGCTCAGATTTTGAGTGAACACACTTTTTCTTGTGGCCAATACCAGGAAGTTTGCAAAGACAGATTGATCAGTGCTGCCATGTTCGTGGTTTTCCTGCAAAAATTGGGCTACTTTGAAAATGATGTCGCGGGGGAAACTGTATTAGTCGCGGGTTGTGGGTTTTTGGGCTATTACTAAGATGCACGGCGGCCGCCAAGGCATTACTCTTAAAAATACATATATTTCCATGTGACCTGCTCCTGACTGTCAGGCAGTGAGACAGGCTGTTGCTGAGTGAGTAGTGGGGAGGGCCGGAGGAGTGTGTGGGTGTGTCTGTGTGTGTGTGTGTGAGAGAGAGAGAGAGAGAGAGAGAGAAAGAGCGCACTACAGTTATTGGCGAGAGGGGAGAGAGAGCAGCACGTTCGCACGTTGTCAACTGTTTACCAGTTGTAGGAAGGCTATTTAGATTGTCCTTATGGAGACACCTATTTCCAAACCTTTTTCCATGAAACATATTAATACCCTAGAACTGATGCATATCAAGAAGTAATGGAGACAAAGCACTGGAAAACGACTTTGGGCACACTAGTGCGCATTACATAAATCCTCTCGGAGATGGTTTAAATTGCATTCTAATGTTGAATGCTTAAAGAAATCGGTATCAAGCGAAGTTTTTTGTGTGCTCAGTTCTTGGGTCTTGGGGGCTGCTGGAGTGGAAATTTGAAATGGAAGTAATGGAACTCCTTTGCGTGGTTATTTTTGTATGGGGAAAAGTCCTCAATAAACTGACATTAGTCTAAATGTGGAGAATAATACATTTGCCTCTGTTGGCCATCAAGTAGCCTATTAATGTAAATGCCATTGTATGCTACCATTTGATACAATAAATATGTTGAAATTACAATATCACTAGAGTCATTGCAAATTGATTTGGGCCACTTGTGTAGCCTACCTGGAGCTGGCAAACCAATTTAATAAATAGCCTATAACTTCAGTTTATTGTTGTTGTAGCCTTGTGTTATTATGAACGCATTCGATTGATGGTAACAGTAGTCAGATTAGGCTACACTTAAAACACATTAAAAAAAACACTGGCTGTTGTTAAGCATATTCAGTTCATATACATATTATTAATATTTGATTCATATATTTGAAATTATGACCCCATCCTCAGTAGCCTATTCCAGCAGGCTATTGGGGAAACAGGCACTTCTTATTGCTCGTTGCTTCTTACGCTGCTGCGCCTTCTTCATCATGCTGTCTGTGTGGGTGGACCATTTCAGTTTGTCCGTGATGTGTACACCGAGGAACTTAAAACTTTTCACCTTCTCCACTACTGTCCAGTCGATGTGGATAGGGGGCTGCTCCCTCTGCTGTTTCCTGAAGTCCACGATCATCTCCTTTGTTTTGTTGACATTGAGTGTGAGGTTATTTTCCTGACACCACACTCTGAGGGCCCTCACCTCCTCCCTGTAGGCCGTCTCGTCGTTGTTGGTAATCAAGCCTACCACTGTAGTGTCGTCAGCAAACTTGATGATTGAGTTTGAGGCGTGCATGGCCTCGCATAACTGCGTGGCCATGCACGCCTCAAGGAGAGGGCTGAGAGTTAGGAGAGGGCTGAGAGTCATGGGTGAACAGGGAGTACAGAAGAGGGCTGAGAACGCACCCTTGTGGGGCCCCAGTGTTGAGGAACAGCGGGGTGGAGATATTGTTACGTACCCTCACCACCTGGGGGGGGGGCCATCAAGAAGTCCAGGACCCAGTTGCACAGGGTGGGGTCGAGACCCAGGGTCTCGAGCTTAATGATGAGTTTGGAGGGTACTATGGTGTTAAATGCTGAGCTGTAGTGGATGAACAGCATTCTTACATAGGTATTCCTCCTGTCCAGATGAGTTAGGGCAGTGTGCAGTGTGATTGCAATTGCATCCTCTGTGGACCTATTGGGGCGGTAAGCAAATTGGAGTGGGTCTAGGGTGTCAGGTAGGATGGAGGTGATATGGTCCTTGACTAGTCTCTCAAAGCACTTCATGATGACGGAAGTGAGTGCTACGGGGCGATAGTCATTTAGCTCAGTTACTTTCGCTTTCTTGGGAACAGGAACAATTGTGGCCGTCTTGAAGCATGTGGGAACAGCAGACTGGGATAAGGATTGATTGAATATGTCCGTAAACACACCAGCCAGCTGGTCTGCGAATGCTCTGAGGATGCGGCTGGGGATGCCATCTGGGCCAGCAGCCTTGCAAGAGTTAACACAGTTGGCCATGTGAGTGGCTCTGTGTTGTCCTCAAAGCGAGCAAAGAAGTTATTTAGTTTGTCTGGGAGCAAGACATCGTGGTCCGTGACGAAGCTGGTTTTCCTTTTGTAGTCCGTGATTGACTGTAGACCCTGCCACATACCTCTCGTGTCTGAGCCGTTGAATTGCGACTCTACTTTGTCTCTATACTGATGCTTAGCTTGTTTGATTGCCTTGCGGAGGGAATAGCTACACTGTTTGTATTCGGTCATGTTTCCGGTCACCTTGCCCTGATTAAAAGCAGTGGTTCGCGCTTTCAGTTTTGCACGAATGGTGCCATCAATCCACGGTATCTGGTTGGGGAATGTTTTAATAGACGCTGTGGGTACAACATCCCCGATGCACTTGCTAATAAACTCGCTCACCGAATCAGCGTATTCATCAATGTTATTGTCTGATGCTATACGGAACATATCCCAGTCCACGTGATCGAAGCAATCTTGAAGCGTGGAATCCGATTGTTCGGAAGTCAACAAATGAGAGTGCCTGGGGACACGCAGGGCCTGGGTTAACCTCCACATCACCCAAGGAACAGAGGAGGAGTAGGATGAGGGTACGGCTAAAGGCTATCAAAACTTGTCGTCTAGTGAGTTGGGGACAGAATAAAAGGAGCAGATTTCTGGGCGTGGTAGAATAGTTTCAGGGCATAATGTACAGACAGAGGTATGGTGGGGTGCTGGTACAGTGGAGTAAAACCCAGGCATCGAGTGATGATAAGAGAGGTTGCATCTCTGGATGGGCTAGTTATGTGGGAGGTGGGACAAAGGAGATATCTGAGGCATGTTGAGTGGGACTAGGGGCTCCGCAGTAAACTAAAACAATGATAACTATCCTTAACAACAGTGTACAAGGCATATTGACATTTGAGAGAGACATAAAGCAATCACAGGTGTTGATTTGGAGAGCTAAGACAACAAAGGTAAGACAACAACAGCTAATCAGCTAAGACAACAACAACAGGTAAAATGGCAATGAATGGGCAGAGAGGGTCGGTTAACTACACACAGGGCCTAAGTTCGAGGCTGGGGCCGACAGATAAACCAAAAATAAACAAAATGGAGTACCGTGGTTAATGAACAGCCCAGCAGGCATCAGCTATGTAGCCAAGTGATCATAGGGTCCAGTGAACAGCAATAGATGGAACACGGTCCGGTCGTGGTGGTACGGCGGGGCATCGTGTTGACAAAGGGTCCAGGCCAGATGGCGAAAGCGGTATTGTAGTTGTAGTAATTTCGTTTGCTAGTCGGGAAAACGGCCTGGCTCACTGCTAACTGGGGCTAGGTTCGGAGCAGGGGCGTTAGCCACTATAGCCACTCGGTAGCAGCTAGCTAGCAGCGATGATCCAATGCCAAGGTCCAGAGCTTATGGCAAATATCCGGTGGAGTAGTGGATTCTAGCCGTGTTGGGGTAGAGTCCGGGAGGCATCGGCTGTGTAGCCGAGTGATCACAGAGTAGGTCGGGAGGTGGGCCTGGCTCAGGGATAGCTTCGGGGCTGGGTCACTCGGTGGCAGCTAGCTAGCTGTGATGATCAGGAGTAATGGTCCAGGGTTTACGGCAGGAATCCGGTGTTGTAGTGGAGAAAACAGTCTGATACTGGCAGGCTGGCAAGTATTATCCATGCTAAAAAAAATACATAAAAAAAAACGACTGGTGTCTGTGCAGAAGGTAAAGGCCGCTAGCAGTGGCTAAAAATGGCTAAATAGCTAGTAGCTAATTAGCTGGTTAGCTTCTGATGGCTAGCTTCTGATAGAGGTTCTGGCTATAAGGTCTAAAAAAATAGCGGATCCGTGTCACATTGGGTGAGGCGGGTTACCGGAAGGTATATTTAATTTAAAAATGGAAAAGAGATTGAAAATAAATGTAAATATAAACAAAAAAAAGATGAAAATTACAAAAAGTATACGAGAGGACGACAAACCACGTCTGCACTGCTACGCCATCTTGGAAAAAAGGAGAGGATTTCTCTCTGTCTCATGGACATAGTTGCAGTGTTTAGATGTATATAGTCAGCTTACTAGTTGGTTGTTTTGTCTTGATCTACCGATGTAATTAATATGAAAAATTCCCAAGCTGTTTGCTATAGCTAGCTAGCTAACTAGTTAGTCTGTCAAGCAAGAAAACTTGTGTGTAGCAGTAAATTAGGGCTGCACTCACGATGCATCAATCTCAGTTGTTACTTTCACTAGCCAGCCATACAGACAACCAGCTAACTAGCCACCGAAATGAAGGCTAGAGTAATTTATTTTTATCTTTTGGGCTTAGGTTATGGTTTGTCATGTTTGCTAGGTGCAGATATTCATAGGCTATACATTGCCTATATTGTTTTTAGCTGTCATGTTAGGGTAGTAGATGTCTGCTCAGTGAAGCTCATATGATGAGTTGGATAGTTGTTTACATGGCCAGCTAACAAGTTGCTTGTTTTGTCCTGTTTCTACCGATGCAATTCATTTGGAAACTGTCCCAGCTTTGTAACTAATCAGCTAACATTGGCAAACTCTGTAGCTAGTCTGTCAGGCAAGAAAGCAAAAGATGATTGGAGGAGAGAGAGTGTGTGTGTGTGGAATGGGAGGCGTGTAACTGTATCACACAATTTATTATGGAAACCCCTTATTAGGAAGAGAGTATGTGTATGGTTGAGAAGAATAAAGAGGAAGGAAGAGAAAGACCGTGTCAGAGGGAGAGAGAAAGATTATGTTCCTGACCACAATTGTATCCTATTTGTTGCTCCTCTCCCTCTGTTACTCTGTTAATCTGTTACTCTAGAAAGTGAGGGAAGTGATGTGGAGAGTCAAGGCTTAGAAGCAAAAAGCATGGAAGAAGTGGAGTTAGAGATGATTGGAGGGATAGAGATGTGGAGCAAGGAGGGAGGAGTGGAGGAAGAGGAATGTAGAGGGAGAGGAAGAGGAGAGTGAAAAGGAAGGAGAGTGCAGGGATAGAGGAAGAGGAGATTGAAGGAGAGGAGACTGGAGAAAGGAAGATGAGAGTGAAGAGGAGGGAGAGGAACATGGAGAAGAGGAGGAAGAGGGAGAGGAGGAGGATGGAGAGGAGGAGGAAGAGGACGAAACAGAGAGAGAGTACAAAGTAGAATGAGAGGGAGAGGAGGAGGAAGAGGGGAAGAGGGAGAGCACACCTGAGTGTGTTTGCCCCAAGTCCCACCATTCACAATTCTACTCTACCACGCAGCCTGGGTCTAAAGTGACAATGGCAGGGGTTTTGGAATTGTTTTTAAAAGTGGTAGGAACTTATATCTGTTCCAGAGCTTGTAATGGATTACAACATGAAAATGGGCAGGGTTGACCATCTTGACCAATTGAGGAGCTATTACAATGTTGGACACACAGGCAGAAAATGGTGGAAGAATGTGTTTTGGGCGATGCTCTGTCACACATTGATCTGTTTCACCTGCCTTGTGTTTGTCTCCACCCCCCACGAGGTGTTTCCCATTTGTCCCCATTATCTTCTGTGTATTTATACCTGCATTGTCTGTTGCTAGTCCGTCTTGTCCCGTCAAGTCCTACCAGCATGTTGTCCCACTTTTGAGTTTCTATAGTTGCTGTTTTCTAGTCCTCGCGGTTTTGACAATTCTGCCTGCCCTGAGCCTGCGTGCTGTTCTGTACCTTACAGACACAGTACTGCACTGGATTACTGAACTCTGCTGCCTTGTTTTGTAAAGAAACACCTGTGATTTGGACTGTCTGCATCTGGGTCTTATCCTGAGTCCTGAAAGTACGAACTGGTCATGACTGACCCAGCAGACTCTGACCAGCTCTGCGATGCCATTGTCTACCACGGAGCCACCATTGGAAGTCACGAGGAGTTACTTCACAACCTTATGGAAGGATTCCAGACCTTGGCGGAACGCCACAACTGTGCTTTCTATACATTGCTGGAGCAAGTACGTGGATTGTCTATTAGATAGACAGCCAGCCACTACCATAATCTCCCAGCCTCTCAGTAACCCAGCTATCAGCAGTAATCCCAGTCCACCCCGGCTTCCCGAGAACTCAGCTTACCTCCTCCGGAACGCTTTGCAGGAGATTCAGGGACCTGTCGGGCGTTTCTCTCCCAGTGCTCCCTCATTTTTTAGCTACAGGCCTCTTCTTTTCCCTCGGACCGCTCTAAGGTAGCGTACCTTATAACACTGATGTACGGGAGGGCTCTCGCCTGGGCTACAGCAGTGTGGGAGCAACATTCCACCGCGTGTTTCAGTCTAGAGGAGTACATTGCGGAGGTGAAAAAAGTGTTTGATTCTCCTTTGCTCGGAAGCTACTCCAGCTACGCCAAGACTCCCATAGTGTGCCAGACTATCATCTACATTGGCGAGAGTCCGAGGTTACCCGAGTTCCCCCGGGAATCACAGAGGTCTGCCGACTTGCCTATGCAACTTGGCTAAATTGTCTCTTGCTGAAAGGTTACACAAACTGAACACCAAGAGCTGTCTGTATTGTGGGACTACAGGTCATTACATTTCTACCTTTCCTGTAAAAAGACCCAGCTCATCAGGAGGTATGAGTACACTGGTGGGAATTACAGAAAATGTCCAATCTCTCCTTACTCATTCCCCTCTCCATGCCATCCTGCTGTGGGGTGACTCTCCCAAATCTCTCCGGGTACTCATTGAATCTGATGAGAGTTTTATGGACGCTACCCTGGTGTCTGAGCTGGGACAACCCCTCTCCATTCCCATGGATGTCAGAGCGCTGGATGGGCATTCAATTGGCAGAGTCACCCACAACAAAGTTCCTATCAATCTGCGAGTGTCAGGCAACCACAACAAGTTGATCCAGTTTATACTTATCGAATCCTCTCAGGTACCCATTGTGTTGGGGTTTGCATGGCTCCAGAGACACAATCCCCTAGTTGACTGGACTGTGGGTTCGATCAAGGGTTGGATCCCGTTCTGCCACGCCCATTGCCTGAAGCCGGCGCAGCCTGCCCCGGCATGTCTTCCTGCTGGCTTCGTAAAAGCCCCAGACCTCTCTGCCATTCCCGCGTAATACCAGGACCTCTGGGAGGTTTTCAGCAAGGCTCATGCCACCTCACTTCCTCCGCATCGGCCCTATGACTACACCTTCGACCTTCTCCCGGGCACTATACCGCCTCAGGGGTGGCTTTATTCCTTGTCGGGTCCGGAGACCAAGGCGATGGAGACGTACATTGAGATGGATATTTGTCCTTCTGCCTCCCCCGACAGGGTTTTTCTTTGTGGAAAAGAAGGTGAACCCTGCGCCTGTGTATCGAATACCGGGGCCTGAATGACATCAGGGTTAAAAACTGTTACCCGCTTCCACTTATCGCCTTGGCTTTCGAGCCTCTCCAGGGGGCTACCATCTTCTCCAAGTTGGACCTACCAACTGGTATGGATACGGGAAGGGGACGAGTGGAAGACGGTATTTAACACGGCTAGCGGGCACTACGCATACCTGGCGATGCCATTCGGACTGACCAACACTCCTGCTGTGTTCCAGGCTCTGGTTAATGATGTTCTCAGTGACATGTTAAACCAGTTCGTGTTCATCTACCTCGATGACATGCTCGTTTTTTCCTGCTCGGCTCAAGAACATGTCTTCCGTGTCCGACAAGTCCTCGAGCGTCTTCTGGAAAAACAGCTATTCATCAAAGCAGAGAAATGTGAATTCCATTGCTCCACCATCTCCTTCCTTGGACACATCATAGCTGCAGTCAACATACAGATCCATCCTGGAAAGGTGAGAGCGGTGGTGGATTGGCCGCATCCCACCTCCAGAGTGCAGCTGACATGCTTCCTGGGGTTTGCCAATTTCTACCGCCGGTTCATCTGGGGTTACAACACTCTGGCTTCCTTTCTTTCAACACTTACCTCTCCCAAGGTCCCGTTCACATTGTCTCCAGCTGCAGACCGGGCGTTCTTGAACCTCACGCACCAATTCATTACCGCCCCCCTTCCTAATCCATCTGGATCCGTCCCGGCAGTTGGTGGTGGAGGCCGATGCCTTGGACGTCAGAGTGGGGTCTGTCCTGTCCAAGACCAAAATCTGCATCCCTGCACTTTCCTCTCTCATTGACTCAACACCACAGAAAGGAATTATGACGTGGGTAACTGAGAACTACTCGTGGTGAAGATGACGTTGGAGGAGTGGAGGCACTGGTTAGAGCGGGCAGAACACCCATTCATATTATGGAAAGACCACTTGGAATATCTCCACACCCCCAAGCGCCTCAACTTCACCATCTCCTACCACCCGAGGTCCAAAAATGTGAAGCCGGATGCGCTTTCATGCCTCTATAGCCCCGCTGCAACACCATCGGACCCAGACTTCTCCGCGTGTCTTCGCCGCCTGCACCGTGTGTGCTCAGAATAAAACTCTGCGGCAAGCTCGGGCTGGCCTCCTTCAACCTCTTCCCATTCTTCAGTGCTCCTGATCCCATATATCCCTGGACTTCATCACGGGTCTCCCTCCATCAGATGGCAACACCACTATCCTCACGGCGGTGGATAGGTTTTCCAAAACCGTCAATTTCATTTCCCTTCCCAAGTTACCCTCAGCCAAGGAAACGGCCCAGCTCATGGTGCAGCACGTCTTCTGGATCCATGGACTTCCGGTGGACATGGTCTCCGACCGCGGTCCTCAGTTCTTGTCCCGGTTCTGGAATGTGTTCTGCACCCCCAATGGGGCATCGGCCAGCCCGTCCTCCGGTTTTCACCCCCAATCTAACGGCCAGTTGGAGCAAGACAATCAGGACCTGGAGATGACTCTTCGTTGCCTCGTCTATGCCAACCCCACCACCTGGAGCCAGCAACTCGTGTGGGTGGAATACGACCACAACACCATACCTGCTCGGCCACTGGTCTCTCGCCGTTCAAGTGTTCAATGGGTTATCACCCTCCACTCTTCCCTGAGCAGGAGGAAGAGGTCAACATACCCTCGGCCCAGATGTTCGTATGCCAATGTTGCCGTACCTGGAAGAGAGCATGGTCCACCCTCCTCAAGACCCCCTCCAGCTATCGGCGACAGGCGGACCACCACTGGACCCCTGCTCCTGCTATCATCTCAGGCAGAGGGTATGGCTGTCCACTCGGGATCTGCCCCTCAGGGTGGAGTCCAGCAAACTTTCCCCCTGTTTTATTGGCCCTTTCTCCATCTCTAAGGTCCTTAGTCCCCTCTGCTGTTCACCTTCTGTTGCCCCGCACTCTCCGTATATATCACACTTTCCATGCATCTAGAATTAAACCCCTGTCTCACAGCCCTTTGTCTCACTATATTTGACCATTCTGCCTGCCCTGACCCCGGCCCTGCTTGCCGTGCTGTACCTTTCTGACACTGCCCTGGATTACTGATCTCTGCCTGTCCTGACCCTGAGCCTGCCTGCCATTCCGTACCTTACTGACACTGCCCTGGATTACTGACCTCTGCCTGTCTTGACCTGTCATTTGTTTGTAAACATCTGTGATTCGAACAGTCTGCATCTGGGTCTTATCCTGAGTCTTGATATGCTCAACATTTCCATCATAAATGCATACATTGTGTGGGGGACCCTGCACAGGCCCCTTCCCAGAAACCACAAATGCTGGTCCCTGAAGACATTCAACATGCGGCTTGTGCATTCACTTTGTGATATGGCTACAATGGCAGGAAGAGGGGAGCCAAGACTGTGGCACCAGGGCATGTGGACCAAGTTTTAACTAATTTGGGGGGCGCAAGAGAGGGTGTGTGGTGTCCATCCAGAGTGGACGCAGGGCAAAGAGTGGGAGATGTCTAGAAACCTCCTTTAGGTGCTCTACGCGTGCTGTGAAACTTTGCAGGATGGGGCTGTGCTTCCAGAAATTCCATATGTTGTAGGCTAAATGCTAACACTAAAGTGACAGTATGAAATATTAATTTGTTGTACAAATCTTTGATTGTCTCTGAACAGTTGTTGTGTTTTGTATCTTCTCTCTTTACCTGCCTCTATCTAATACTTGTTGCATTCACTGATTTGTTGTCAAAGTAGGCTACTATTTCTACCTTTTGTGTCAGGGCTGGTCTGTACTAAATCTTATTGAGAGAAGTTATCTATATTCTGAAACAGTCTCTGAATAGTTTTTGTTGCATTTTTACATGCATTACCAGTCAAAAGTTTGGATACACATACTCATTCAAGGGTTTCTCTTTATTTTTTATATTTTCTACAAAGTAAAATAATAGTGATGACATCAAAACTATGAAATAACACACATGGAATCTTGTAGTAACCAAAAAAGTGTTAAACACATCAAAATATATTTATATTTGAGATTCTTCAAAGTAGCCACCCTTTGCCTTGATGAAAGCTTTGGACACTCTTGGTATTCTCTCAACCAGCTTTGTGAGGTAGTCACCTGGAATGCATTTCAATTAACAGATGTGCCTTGCTAAAAGTTAATTTGTGGTACTTATTTCCTTCTTAATGCGTTTGAGCCAATCAGTTGTGTTGTGACAAGGTAGGGGTGCTATACAGAAGATAGCCCTATTTGGTATAAGACTAAGTCCATATTATGGCAAGAACAGCTCAAATCAGCATCATTAATTTAAGACATGAAGGTCTGGCAATCCAGAAAATGTCACAAACTTTGAAAGTTTCTTCAAGTGCAGTCGCAAAAATGATCAAGAGCTATTTTGAAACCAGCTCTCATGAGGACCGCCACAGGAAAGGAAGAAACAGAGTTACCTCTGATGCAGAGGATAAGTTCATTAGATTTGCCAGCCTCAGAAATGGCAGCCCAAATAAATGCTTCACAGAGTTCAGGTAACAGACACATCTCAACAACTGTTCAGAGGAGACTGCGTGAATCAGGCCTTCATGGTCTAATTTCTGCAAAGAAACCAGTTCTAAAGGACACCTACAAAAATAAGAGAAGAGACTTGCTTGGGCCTAGAAACACAAGCAATGGATATTAGACTGGTGGAAATCTGTCCTTTGGTCTGATGAGTCCAAATGTGAGAGTTTTGGTTCCAACCGCCGTGTCTTTGTGAGACGCAGAGTAGGTGAACGGATGATCTCCGCATATGTGGTTCCCACCGTGAACCATCTACCGTGAAGCATGGAGGAGGAGGAGGTGTGATGGTGAGGGGGTACTTTGCTGGTGACACTGACACTGTCAGCAATATATTTAGAATTCAAGGCACGCTTAACCAGCATGGCTACCACAGCATTCTGCAGCTATATGCCATCCCATCTGGTTTACGCTTAGTGGGACTGTCATTTGTTTTTCAACAGAACATTGACCCAACACACCTCCAGGCTGTGTAGGGGCTATTTGACCAAGAAGGAGAGTGATGGAGTGCTGCATCAGATGATCTGGCCTCCACAATCACCCGACCTCAACCCAATTGAGAATGTTTGGGATGAGTTGGACTGCAGAGTGAAGGATAAGCAGCCAACAAGTGCTCAGCATGTGTGGGAACTCCGTCAAGACTGTTGGAAAAGCATTCTAAGTGAAGCTAGTTGAGAGAATGCCAAGTGTGCAAAGCTGTTTTGGTTACTACATGATTCCATATGTGTTATTTCATAGTATTGTAGAAAATAGTAAAAACAAAGAAAAACCCTTGAATGAGTAGGTGTGTCCAAATGTTTAACTGGTACTGTTAGCTTCCTTTCTGTGGGTTTTGAAATACTTTCAGAATATTTTTCCTCTGGTCACATTTGATAATTGTATTTATTTATATGTAAATAATATTTATAAATATCCTTGGTACAATTTGAGTCAGTAATTTAGTCAAATTTACTACAATTTAAATTCTCTAGGGTGTGATATTGCGTGTTTTTAGACAATGGAAGACAAAATGAGTGTTATTCCTATTGACATGAATGTGGTGTCATATTCAAAAATGGTGGTTGTGCTCTTTAAAAGTAATTTAACTTGCAATTGTAATTTGTTCTTTGATTATGAGCTATGTCTGTTTGTTTCAAATGTGTGAGAAAATGAGCTTAATCTTGAAATGTCTCTGTAATCTACAGCAGCATTCTAGAATTCTATTGGGGTCTAAAGGTGTAAATTCAAAGGGATTTAGTGGAATGGGAAACATATGTTTACATTGCCAAAGCAAATTGAATAGACAATAAACAAAAGGGAAATAAACAATCAGTAAACATTACACAATAAAGAATATAGACATTTCAAATGTTATGTTATTGGCTATGTACAGTGTTGTAACAATGTGCAAATAGTTGAAGTATGACAGGGAAAATAAATAAACAGATAAATATAGGTTGTATTTACAATGTTGTTTGTGCTCCACAGGCAACAAGCCACAAATATTGCTGCTGTGATTGCACACTGTGTTATTTCACCTAACAGATATGGAAGTTTATCAATGTGTCACATCTGTCGGAAGGATTGGACCAAAGCCCAGCGTGTTGAGTGCTCATCTTCTTTTTATTAAAGTAAAGTGAACACTTAAACAAAAAATAACAAAACAACACACGACAGTTCCGTAAGGTAACATAGACTATACGAAAACAACCACCCACAACCCACAGGAAAAAAACAGGCTGCCTAAGTATGGCTTCCAATCAGAGACAACAAAAGCCACCTGCCTCTGATTAGAAACCATACTCGGCCACACATAGAAAATTAACATAGAAAATTAAAACTAGAACAAATCCCCATGAAGCAAACCAACCCCAAAACACACAAAAACAACACGCTCTGACCATACTACAATGACAAATGACCCCTTTTACTGGTCAGGACGTGACACAATGTTTGATTTGTTTTCAAATTCTTTGTGGGTCTGTGTGGTCTGTGGGAAATATGTCTCTCTAATCTGGTCATACGTTACACAGGAGGTTAGGAAGTGTACCTCAGCTTCCCCATCATTTTGGGGTTTTGCATTGTACAAAGTATATTTTGTGTACAGAGTCTCAATTGGGTGTTTGTGCAGAGTCTCAATTGGGTGTTTGTCCCATTTTGTGAATTTTTGGTTGGTGAGGGGACCCCAGACATCACAATGATAGAGGGCAATGAGTTTGATAACTGATTGAAGTTTTTAGCCAGATCCTAATCAGGATGTTGAGTTTTATGTCACTTTTGATGGCGTAGAAGGCCCTTCTTTCCTTGTTTCTATGTTTACAGCCTTGTGGAAGTTACCTGTGGTGTTGATGTTTAGGCCGAGGTAGGTATAATTATTTGTGTGCTCCAGGGAAACAGTGTCTTGAATTTGTATTTGTTGTCTTGGCTACTGAACCATTTTTGGAACACCATTATTTTTGTCTTACTGAGATTCACTGTCAAGGCCCAAGTCTGACAGAATCTGGGCAGAAGATCTACAGTAGGTGCTGCTGTAGGCCCTCCTTGGTTGGGAACAGAAGCACCAGATCATCAGCGACAAGTAGATATTTGACTTCAGAGTCCAGTATGGTGAGGCCGGTTGCTGCAGACTGTTCTAGTGTCCTTGACAATTCATTGATATATATGTTAAAGAGGGTGGTGCTCAAGTCTTTATCTCTCTGTCTGTAGGAGAGTGTGGTCGACTGTCGGCTCTCAGACCTTCATGAGGTCGCTGTCCCCATGGTGTAGATGCTGTCCCCACGGTGACAAGGACAGGCAAGGACTGGAAAGACTGGACAACATGCTCCTGAGGCTGCAGAAAGGGCTGAGGGACAAATACACCTTCAAAGGACACACCCTCACAGCCCAGGTGAGCACAATATGATAAGGCAGGGTAACAGGACACACACTAATATATACACATGACCAGCAGGTGAACATTGACTGGCAGAGAATCAACATTTGGCTAGCCTGGTGCCAGATCTGATTATGCTGTCTTGCCAACTCCTATTGTATTTTCATGCCACGTTACCATAGAAGTTGGCTATTCATAGGAGTTGGTTATATGGCACAATCTGGTAGACGACCACGCTAACATTTTTCAGAACAGAAAGAGTGAAACTTTAATGTACTGGAGGACTCCTCTAGAAATCGTAAGCTTTATTACAGGAAAGATAGAAAGGAGAATAGTACGTGGTTTGTTTGTGTAGCACCTGAATGCGAGGGCAAGCGTTTATACATCGCAGGGGAATCATTGCGGACATAGTTACCTTTACTGGTGCCTATCAAAGATGTCTACACTGACGCCCCGTCTAAGGAATAGGGTTCCATTTGGAACGCAACCCTAACATTGAAAGATTATCAACTATTGTTCCTCCTGTGCAGTTTGAACCTGGCGTTGGCCTACACTGAGCTTACAGAGGAGCTGGGTCATGTGAGAGGTCTGGCTATTAAGACAGACTGTTTTTCAGGATGATTGTGTGATCTCGCTCTTCGTTGCCGATGTGAGCAAAATGATTAAACAGGTTAACAATCATAAGGCTGCCAGGCCAGATGGAATACCAGTACATAACTGGGGCCGAGGTCCCTTCCATGCAGGACCTGTATATCAAGGGGTGTCAGAGGAAGGCCCGAAGAATTGCCAAAGACTCCAGTCACCCAAGCAATAGACTGTTCACTCTGCCACCGTCCGGCAAATGGTACCGGAGCATTGGCTCTCAGAGACAGCTTCTACCCCAAATCCATAAGACTGCTAAATAGCCAGACTGCTAAATAGTAAATTCATCACCTGTGCGTCAATCTAAGTAACATAATTTAAAAAATCCTCATCAAAATCCATCAGTTTTAGCTTCAGATATAATTTTTTTTGCATGGGCTGCGTCTCAATCCACCACATCCGCCTATGTCGGACTTCCACATCTGCCGGGGAAGGTGGCCGAGCTACAGTGGTGTTTGTTAGACCATAAGACTTCTCGAAAATCGGTCTTCTCACTAAAACATCTGTAGCGTCCAACCGGTTTGGCCTACCACTATGGAAAGGGAGACTCATAAACACGATGGTGTTCTCCGTTTTGCTCTACCACCCCCATAAGTGTCACGGAACTCGTCTGAAAGTAACCCATTGCAACAAATTGAAGTATGCAGGTAGTTTTGTGCCAACAAAAATAAGGGGTTAAATATGCATATAAAAACGAGAAATATTTCCTGAGCTTTCGTATATTCAATATGTTAACTTTGTATAGATAAACTCTCTTGGTAAATAATATGGTCTAAAGCTTATAATTAGGTATTCTAACCTTGAGCTTACCCGAAGCTGCTGCTCTGTCCTGCCGATGCATGGAAAAATCCGCTAGTACCTTCAGAAAGTATTCAGACCCCTTGACTTTTTCCACATTTTGTAATGTAACAGCCTTATTCTAAAATGTATTAAATTGTTTTTCCCCTCATCAATCTACACACAATACCCCATAATGACAAAGACAAAACTGGTTTTCAGAAAATTTTGCGAATTTATAAACAATACAAAAACGGAAAAATCACATTTACATAGGTATTCAGACCCTTTACTCAGTAAATTGTGGAAGCACTTTTGGCAGCGATTACAGCCTAGAGTCTTCTTGGGTATGACGCTACAAGCTTTTGGGGAGTTTCTCTCATTCTTCTCTTGGATGGGGAGCGTTGCTGCACAGCTATTTTCAGGTCTCTCCAGAGTTGTTTGATCGGGTTCAAGTCCGGGCTCTGGCTGGGCCACTCAAGGACATTGAGTCCTATCCCGAAGCCACTGCTGCGTTGTCTTGGCTGTGTGCTGTTGGAAGGTGAACCTTTGCCCCAGTCTAAGGTCCTGATGGCTCTGGAGCAGGTTTTCATCAAGGATCTCTCTGTACTTTATCCTCAATCCTGACTTGTCTCCCAGTCCCTGCCGCTGAAATACACCCCAACAGCATGATGCTGCCACCACCATGCTTCACCGTAGGGATGGTGCCAGGTTTCCTCTAGAAGGGGCACTTGGCATTCAGGACAAATAGTTCATTCTTGGTTTCATCAGACCAGAGAATCTTGTTCTCATGGTCTGAGAGTCTTTAGGTGCCTTTTGGCAAACTCCAAGCAGGCTTCATGTGCCTTTTTACTGAGGAGTGGATTCCGTCTGGCCACTCTACCATAAAGGCCTGATTAGTGGAGGGATGCAGAGATGGTTGTCCTTCTGGTAGGTTCTCCCATCTCCACAGATGAACTCTATAGCTCTGTCAGAGTGACCATCGGGTTCGTGGTCCCCTCCCTGACCAAGGCCCTTCTCCCCTGATTGCTCAGTTTGGCCCAGGCGGCCAGCTCTAGGAAGAGTCTTGGTGGTTCCAAACTTCTTCCATTTAAGAATGATGGTGGCCACTGTGTTCTTGGGGACCTTCAGCGCTGCAGACATTTTTTGGTATCCTTCCCCCGATCTGTGCCTTGACACAATCCTGTCTCGTAGCTCTACGGACAATTCCTTTGACCTCAAGGCTTGGTTTTTGCTCTGAAATGCATTGTCAACTGTGGGACCTTATATAGACAGGTGTGTGCCTTTCCAAATCATGTCCAATAAATTGAATTTACCACAGGTGGACTCCAATCAAGTTGTAGAAACATCTCAAGGATGATCAATGGAAACAGGATGCACCTGGACTAAATTTTTCGTGTCTCAGAGCAAAGAGTCGTAATACTTATGTAAATAAGGTATTTCTGTTTGTGTTTTTAATACATTAGCAAAAAAACGTAAAAAACGGTTTTCGCTTTGTCATTATGGGGTATTGTGTGTGTGTTTTTTTAAATCGATTTTAGAATAAGGCTGTGACGTAATTTTTTGGGGAAAAAGTCAAGAGGTCTGAATACTTTCCGAAGGCACTATATTATCCATGTTCTTGTTCCACCAGGACTCCAAGAAACACAAGGTATTACAGTTCTTCAGGTCCCGTTGATAGGATAGTCTCCAACGGAACTCCAACGAAACACTTTGTTCTCCAGTGATTGTACGTTCGCCAATAGAGCACAGGGTGGAGGTGGTTTATTTATGTAGATTCATCAGGGTGCCCGGGTGTCGGCCTCACTTATTCTTTTCCCGAATCTCAGGGATTAAGGGCTGGTCCGGGTGAGCAGTATGTCTTGCGCTGCCGACTCGTTGAATTGGAAATCATCATCAAAATCGAGGTTAGCGATTGCTGTTCTGATGTCCAAGAAGCTCTTTTCGGTCATAGGAAACGATGGTGGAAACACAAAATAGCAGAATTGGTCAGACTGGCATTCCTCTCCTGAAGGCTAAGTCAAAGACCCACGCACTGACAGTTATACAAATACTGTACCACACACACACACAAACGTCATCCTACATTTCTTTCTTTTGTGATTGATCTGTGCCATCTACTGGAAAAAATACTCCGATTGACATTTTCATAAGGCTGCGGCCACACAGAGATGCATGAATGCAGATGAAACAGTATATGCATTCATCAGTTATCTGTTTATTGTCCATCAAAAGTTTAACTCAATGAAACTATTTTAGGACAAGTTGCATATGTAAAAAGACAGACGATTTGTGCAGTTTTTGTCTGACAATCATCAACGGATAATGAAAAACCATTTGCTCAATCCGGAGGTTTTGGACACAACATATCTATGTGGCTGTAGCCTAAATGACAAATGTAGGAATGTAATATATGAGTTATTGTTTTTCTATTTTCCACGTGTGAGTGAAGTAACATGAATTTACAAATTCTTACAATAGAGCAGTGGAGGCTGCTGACGGGAGGACAGCCTCGCGGTAATGGCTGAAATGAAGTAAACAGAATGGAAACCATGTGTTTGATGTATTTGATACAATTCCACTCCAGCCATTACCAGTAGCCTGTCCTCCCCAATTAAAAGGTGCCACCAACCTCATGTGCAATAGAGTACTCAAGTTATGCTCTTGGGCTAGAAAACTCAGGAAAACACAGAAGTAGGAGACATGGATCACAGAAACATGTGAGTATGGAAAACAGTTCCCTAAGCCCATCAACTCTCCAACAATATGACAAGGAAGAGACTTCGGGTACATCCCAAATGGGAGCTTATTTCCAATATAGTGCACTACTTTTGACCAGACCAGCACTACTTCCGTGCACTACATATGCCATTTGGGACCCAAATTTCCTCACACAGTTACCAGTGCTACACCATGCCATTGTCAAGAACAAGACAGTAATCATAGTACTCCTTACAACAATATGTTGCACTGTTTCATATCTCCTCAGAGTTGTTCATCTTTCAAAAATAATGTATAATGTTAAATATACAGACAATTATGTTATCAAAGACATAGGTATTTATAAAAACATATGCACATCAATTATAAATATTTCAGCCAATGTACAAAACCACATCTTTTCAAATCTGTTAATATCTGTTGAAAGGGACACCAGATATAGGCTTTAGTCTAATATAACAAACGTGGGCTGTACGCAGAAGATACCTGCTGGGTGTCGACGAACGGAGACGATTCAACATGTAGTATTGTCAGGAGATGAATAAAAAATAGCAGACGATACTCTGTTGTCATATACAATAGAACGGTCACTCGCTAATTTTAACCGATCAGTGTGGTCTGATTTGTCTAAGACATCAGTGCTCTAGCTTTAATCTTAAACTCTATGATATAGTGCTACTCCATGGTGGGGCTTAACTATTAAGTTGATGCTAAACAAACCCAGTCGATTGTAGCAGTGCTTGACTGAAATCCTTTTTGGTGTCGGTACAGTTTATATTGGTGTGTTCCGGCCCAAGTCAAGCACTGGATTGTAGAGTATCCTATGTTTCACTGATGATATGAGTTCAAAAGGATTGGCTGAAGTGATTGAAAGTGACCCTTTTCATTGTTGAAAGCCTTTTACTCGGCATGGCAGGTAAAGCCAGACTAGTAATGCCGTGTGATTATAGGGTAATATCATATAGATTACAGTTAAACAAATAAAGTTCTTGAAAAAATGTCCTAAAAATACTAACGTACATGACAGATTCCCTCCCTTTACAATGACATCCAGATCATATAGATATATATCAGTGGTGGCTGGTGGGCGTCAATATAGGAGGGCGGGACCATTGTAACCATGTGTTTGATACCGTACATTCCAGCCATTACAATGATCTCTGCCCATCAGCCTCCTCTGATAAGCAGACTTCATTAATATAAGCATTGGTTTTCTTGAGAAGGTTAAGTCCTCGATGCACTTCAGGGTCAAGTTTCCTTTAGGAACAGACCTATGATCAGTTCAGATTTCCCCTCACCTAATCTTAACCATAAGTAGGGGAAATGCAAAAACTGACTCAAGATCAGCGTCTAGGGGAAATGTCACCCTACACCCCTGGTGGCAGTGTAACGATGTTGCTACTGTGCTGCCCTCTGCTGGTAGTTTGCCATAATGCAACACATTAGTCTTCTCTACATCAGCATTTAAGTGCAGTATGTACCAGCATGACAAACTGTGTGTGTGTGTGTGTGTGTGTGTGTGTGTGTGTGTGTGTGTGTGTGTGTGTGTGTGTGTGTGTGTGTGTGTGTGTGTGTGTGTGTGTGTGTGTGTGTGTGTGTGTGTGTACAAGTCTTATTTCTTCAGTGATCCAATCATCACCTTGGAAACGAAGTTGACGATGGCACTGGCAGGTTGTTCGGGGTCGTGTTCAGCAAACAGGTGACACACATTCTCCGTCCCACTCATCGACTTCCTCGCCACAAAACCAAAGATCCTGACAGGAGGAGAAACAGCAGAGAAGCTCAGTAAGCGTTCAGCTTCAACAGCCAAACAGGAGAATCGAGGGTCATATTCACTAGGAATGCAACAGAAACATAAGGGCCAAAATGGAGAGGGACCTACCAGAATTTTTTTTTTTTTAAGTATTTTTTAGTTGCAAAACATTTTCTGTTGCTATTCAGCAAATACTTCAGAAAAAACAAGTTATATCTCTCTGTGAGATAGAGAGAGATATGTAAAGATAGAAAGACACATTGTGAAACACAATGAGAAAGGGGGATCGAGAGAAAGACAGAGAAAGACAATGAGTAAGAGAGAGAAAAATAATGACAGGAGCTGAAGTGAGGGAATGACTTACTTAGCAGAGGAGCAGCCATCTCTTGTCCACCTTGTGAGCAGAGAATAGTTAGTTACCATGCATGATTATCTGAGACACACACACCCACACAGGAGTGCACAGTACTCACTTGCGGTCCTGTGGGTCAAGGGCACAGAATATGACGGTATTGACGGTGTAGTGTCTCCTGAAGAACAGCCTACAGACAGAGAGAGACAGTGAGGGGTGAGTACATTGTAATGTAAGTATACAATATCTGTCGTAACTACACTATTGGAAAAAAGGTTTAGATATGTTCCTAAATGGGTACCAATGCTTGTTAATGGGGTGGTACCATGTAAGGTGAACCTTTAGTTACAGGTGCATAATTCTACCCCAGTTCATACTTCAGATACAATACGATATACTTTAATTTTCCATGGAAATTCATTTTGTGACGCAAGCATACAAATACACAATCACAACACAATATACTACATGCAATACATAAAACTGGAAAGTTAGTCACATTTACATTTTCACATACGGTATTCAAAGTCTCTGTGGCATACTGTATTAGGGTAAAATTAGGCCTCAGAATAAGGCCTCATGAGATACATTGCATTTGGAAAGTATTCAGACCCATTGGCTTTTTTGACATTTTGCTACCTTACAGCCTTATTCTAAAATGGATTAAATAAAAATAGCCCATAATGACAAAGTGAAAACAGGTTTTTAGATTTTTTTTGCGAATGTATTAAAAATAAAACATTTAAATACCTTATTAACATAAGTATTCAGTCCCTTTGCTATGAGACTCAAAATTGCACCCTGTTTCCATTAATCATCTTTGAGATGTTTCTAGAACTTGATTGGAGTCCACCTGTGAGAAATTCAATTGATTGGACATGATTTGGAAAGGCACACACCTGTCTATATAAGGTCCCACAATTGACATTGATTGTCAGTGAAAAAAAATAGCCATGAGGTCAAAGGAATTGTCTGTAGAGCTCCAAGACAGGATTGTGTCGAGGCACAGATCTGGGGAAGGGTACCAAAAAATATCTGCAACATTGAAGGTCCCCGAGAACACAATGGCCACAATCATTCTTAAATGGAAGAAGTTTGGAACCACCAAGACTCTTCCTAGAGCTGGCATCCCGGCCAAACTGAGCAATCGGGGGAGAAGGGCCATGGTCAGGGAGGTGACCAAGAACCCAATGGTCACTCTGACAGAGCTCCAGAGTTCCTCTGCAGCGATGGGAGAACATTCCAGACGGACAACAATTTCTGCAGCACTCCATCAATCAGGCCTTTATGGTAGAGTGGCCAGACAGAAGCAACTCCTCAGTAAAAGGCACATGACAGCCCACTTGAAGTTTGCCAAAAGGCACCTAAAGACTCTCAGACCATGTGAAACAGGATTCTCTGGTCTGATGAAACCAAGATTTAACTCTTTGGCCTGAATACCAAGCGTCATGTCTGGAGGAAACCTGACACCATCCCTACGGTGAAGCATGGGTGTGGCAGCATCATGCTGTTTTTCAGCAGCAGGGACTGGGAGACTAGTAAGGATCAAAGGAAGATGAACAGAGCAAAGTACAGAGAGATCCTTGATGAAAACCTGCTCCAGAGCTCTCAGGGCCTCACCTTCCAACAGGTCAACAACCCTAAGTACACAGCCAAGACAACGCAGAAGTGGCTTCGGGACAAGTCTCTGAATGTCCTTGAGTGGCCCAGCAAGAGCTCGGACTTGAACTCGTGGGGGAATTGCAAGGAAATATGATAATCAGTGGTGGAAAAAGTACCCAATTGTCATACTTGAGTAAAAGTAAAGATTCCTTAATAGAAAATGACAAGTAAAAGTGAAAGTCAACCAGTAAAATACTACTTGAGTAAAAGTCTAAAAGTATTTGGTTTTAAATATACTTATGTATCAAAAGTAAATGTATTTGCTAAAATTTCCTTAAGCATCAAAAGTAAAAGTATAAATCATTTCAAATACCTCATATTAAGCAAACCAGACGGCACCATTTTCTTTTTTTATGGATAGCCAGGGGCACGCTCCAACACATACATATTTACAAACAGAGCATTTGTGTTTAGTGAGTCCACCAGATCAGAGGCAGTAGGGATGTTTTCTTGATAAGTGCATGAATTTGGCCATTTTCCTGTCCTGCTAAGAATTCAAAATGTAACGAGTACTTTTGGGTGTGAGGGAAAACGTATGGAGTTCAAGCATTTTGCTAATCCCACAATAACATCTGCTAAACACGTGTATGTGACCAATAACATTTGATTTGAGTTAAAAGGACATTATTCTCTTTTGGAATGTAGTGAGGTAAAAGTAAAAGTTGACAAAAATATAAATAGTAAAGTACAGATACCCCCAAAAACTACTTAAGTACTTTACACCACTGATGATAATGAAGGCGGTACAAATGTGCCTTTTTAGTGTACCACCCCAGTGACAGAGCCGTTAGTTCCTTTTAAGTGGCATGAATTAATAATTGCGCCTTATGGTGGGTACAAATATGTACCTTCCTTCAATACATTGCTTTTCTGCAATGTATTGGGACACAGAAATCTACCTTCACCGTACGTCGAGAACTAGAGTGTGATGATTGCCTTAATATTCAAAATATTGGGTACAAAAATGGACCCTCATACTCTTTATCCGCACATGTACCAAAAGGATAACGAACAATACCATGGGATATCATTATGTGTACCTCTGAAGGTACATTATCTGTATTTAGATATTTGTGTTCCCCAGGGAACAATACCATACCCTTATTTTGTAGGAGGTTCTTTATATTATATGTGTGTGCATGCATACATATGCATGCTCAAGTGTTTGTGTGTGTGTGTGTGTGTGTGTGTGTGCTCACATGAATGCATGGCATGCCGCGTGCATGTGTGATCATGCAAGTGTGTGTATGACTCACTTCCTCTGATTGTCGGTGAGAGTGATGCCCTGTGCTGAGACTTTGAAATTAACCACAGTGGAGGTTGGAGGAGGGTCCATGGCCAGAGTCAGACTGGCTGCCTTTTGCACAGCCTGGTACCCTGTCAAAGACTCCAGCTCTACTGAGCCCAGGAACCACACATTGCAAGCTAGGGAGAGAGACACACATCCATTACACATTGTAACACACACACGTTATACACTGTAACACACACACAGCCTGGTACCCAGTCAGAGACTGCAGCTCTACTGAGCCCATGAACTACACGGAGAAGCATACATGTTACACAATAAAAGTTGACACACACATACACACAAACACACACCCAATGTCAGAGAAGAGGAGAGCTGAGACTATAAAGTACCTGCTCCCTGTTTGAGTAGCTCAGCAGCAGAGTTGGTTACGGACTGTGTTGATGGATCACTTGTCTCTTCCAGAGGGTCTGACAACACAGGAAGAAAAGGGAAGTTTAGTGGGAACTGATATAATTGTATTTATAAAAACACAAGGAAAGACACACACACACATTCTTACCTCTTTCGGGGATGATGAGTTTACAGGGCAGGGCCAAGGGGGTAATGGAATGTTGACAGACCAACGCAGTCAGACTTCCTGTGAAGAACAGAAAACACTGTCTCAGATGCTTTCATATACCGTTCCATCAAGTCATTGGTCAACCAAGAATATTTTTTGGACCAGATTTTGTGGACCTGTTAAGATGCACTACTGAGTATGTCCACCAGAGGAATACATTGTATTACTTCACAAAACTGAACATATGCACCCATACAGTACACATATGCACAGATTACAACACAAAACAGCACAAAAGAACAGAACAGAACACACATACATAAGCACATAGCACAACACACAGGAATATGTCCTCACCAAAGTAGGGTTCATTGGGACAGCCCTTAAGCTGCACCCCTTTCTGTGTGCACTCAATCAGGAAGTGCCTCACCAGCTCATTGGATAGGTCGCCACCCACTATGGAGATAGGAAGTGACATCAGAGCGGATTGGGGAACTGGCAAATGCCCTAGGTACAGATCTAGGATCAGCTTCCCCTCCCCTAATCCTAACCTTTACCATTAGTGGAAAAAATGCTAAACTGACACAGGATCAGCATCTAGCGGCAACTTCATCCTACACTGCCGTGGACTGACAGATATATCTCATTAGAAGAAAGTCAGAAGTGACATATAACTACAATGGTAAAATGTTATGACATATTCTAATGACACCATGTTGGAACTTATGGACCTCTCTCAGCCTGCATCCCAAATGGCATCCTATTCCCATAGGGCTCTGGTCAAATGAAGTGCACTTTATAGGGAATATCATGCCATTTGGAACGCAGTGATTTGTAGCCTATCACATCCACCTTTCTTGCTCTGTGTCAGGACAGAGGGAGGGGGTGTGGCCACCTTCATAGCCAATCCGTAGGCTCCTTGGAACGAGTGACTGTCCCTGACGATGAAGGATCCTGGTTCTCTGTCCTTCAGCACACCGATGGCTACAGAGCACCACAGGAGTCAAAAAATAAAGTTTAACACAGTCACAACACCCATGTCATAGTCAGTAGTGACCTTGATGCCCTTTTCAGACTTCTGAGACAAACAGAGCCAAGCCAAGCCGAACTGTACTGCTCTGGCCTGGTTGCACAATGTGTAATGCACATCTAGCATAATGGCTGGAACTGTGCTGGAAACCACAGTGTGAAAAGAAAATATCCAAGCCAACACACACACACACACACACACACACACACACACACACACACACACACACACACACACACACACACACACACACACACACACACACACACACACACACACACACAGACACACACACACACACACAGAGAGAGAAAGAGTTCTTGCAGCACCCGTCTAATATCTGGAAACAATATTTACCTTGATCTCTGGAGATGTCAGGCTTGTACCAGAATTTGGACGTGTCCTGAACAAACTTCACACTGTCCTGCTTACTGGAAAACGGGTCTGCAACACAACACACAGACAGAGACAACCATTTGGTGTGAAGAGAGAGAGAGAGAGAAATAGAGCACTATAGTATATAAACATATTTTTGAGACACAGTGAAAATCGTGTACGACAGTATGATTGAGTGTGAATTCAGGCATGCCATTGTCTTTGTATGTACGGGTGAGAGTCAACATATTGCTGTCTATACATGTTTACAACATGGGACAGGTTTCATTTTTCACATGCACAAGCACAGTGAAATGCTGAACTTACAAGCCCTACCCAACAGTGCGATATTGAGTATCAAAATATTACAACTAATAAACTACACAACAATAACACACCAAATAAGTGAGGAAAAAACAACTACATTTCAGATAAATGTCAGGTACTGTATATACAGGGTCAGTACCAGCACCAAATGTGCAATAGGGAGGGATAGTGGAGTATTTGAAGTAGATATGTACATGTAGGCAGTGATTAGGAGAAAGTGACTGGTAGGAAGCAAAATAATAATAATAATATTAAACAATATGGCAGTAGCATAAGTGGTGGGTTGATGTGTGCATGGTGGTGAATGTGTGTATGTAAACGTAAATGTGTGGGCCAGAGTGTCCGTGTAGGCGTGATTGGCAGATGTACATGTAAACAGGGATGAAAAGTGACTGGTAGCAGAAATACTTATGGTTATATAGTAATGGTAATATACAGAATAAAACAAATCAAAGCACATTTTATTTGTCTCATGCGCCGAATACAACAACATTACAGTGAAATATTTACTTACAAGCCCTTAACCTGTTTAGGATAGGGGGCAGTATTTTCACGGCCGGATAAAAAATGTACCCAATTTAATCTGATTATTACTCCTGCCCAGAAACTAGAATATGCATATAATTATTTGATTTGGATAGAAAACACCCTAACGTTTCTAAAACTGTTTGAATGGTGTCTGTGAGTATAACAGAACTCATATGGCAGGCCAAAACCTGAGAAGATTCGATACAGGAAGTGCCCTCTCTGACCATTTCTTGGCCTTCTATAGCCTCTTTATCAAAAATAGAGGATCTCTGCTGTAACGTGGCATTTTCTAAGGCTCCCTTAGGCTCTCAGAAGGCGCCTAGAACGGGGAATGATGACTCTGCAGTCCCTGGGCAAAAAACAGTAGGGCTTTTGGAAAGTGGTCGTTCTGAGAACAATGACACTGGTGCGCGCGTGCATGTGAAGACTCCATTTTCTATTTTCAGTGTTTGAACGAAAACAAGGTCTCCCGGTTCGAATATTATCGCTATTTTACGAGAAAAATCTCATAAAATTTATTTTAAACAGCGTTTGACATGCTTCGAAGTACGGTAATGGAATATTTTGAAATTTTGTGTCACGATACGCGCCGGCGCGTCACCCTTCGGATAGTGTCTTGAACGCAAGAACAAAACGCAGCTATTTGGATATAACTATGGATTATTTGGAACCAAAACAACATTGGGTGCTGAAGTAGAAGTCCTGGGAGTGCATTCTGATGAAGAACAGCAAAGGTAATACAATTTTTCTTATAGTAAATCTGAATTTGGTGAGTGCCAAACTTGGTGGGTGTCAAAATAGCTAGCCATGATGGCCGGGCTATCTACTCAGAATATTGCAAAATGTGCTTTCACCGAAAATCTATTTTAAAATCGGACATAGCGATTGCATAAAGGAGTTCTGTATCTATAATTCTTAAAATAATTGTTATGTTTTTTGTGAACGTTTATCGTGAGTAATTTAGTAAATTCACCGGAAGTTTTCGGTGGGTATGCTAGTTCTGAACGTCACATGCTAATGTAAAAAGCTGGTTTTTGATATAAATATGAACCCGATTGAACAAAACATGCATGTATTGTATAACATAATGTCCTAGGAGTGTCATCTGATGAAGATCATCAAAGGTTAGTGCTGCATTTAGCTGTGGTTTTGGTTTTTGTGACATTATATGCTAGCTTGAAAAATGGGTGTGTGATTATTTCTGGCTGGGTACTCTCCTGACATAATCTAATGTTTTGCTTTCGTTGTAAAGCCTTTTTGAAATCGGACAATGTGGTTAGATAAAGGAGAGTCTTGTCTTTAAAATGGTGTAAAATAGTAATATGTTTGAAAAATTGAAGTTTTTGGATTTTTGAGGTGTTTGTAATTCGAGCCACGCTCTATCATTGGATATTGGCGAGGCGTTCCGCTAGCGGCACATCTAGATGTAAGAGGTTTTAACCAACAATGCAGTTTTAAGAAAATACCAAAAAATATATATATTAAAGAGCAGCAGTAAAATAACAATAGCGGGGATATATACAGGGGGTACCGGTATATGTGCGGGGGCACCGGTGTCAAGGTAATTGAAGTAATATGTACATGTAGGTGCAGTTACTAAAGTGATAGATAATAACATAGAGTAGCAGCAGCGAAGAAGAGGGGGAGGGGGGGGGTGTAATGGCCGTCAAAGGGAGTAGACCAAGGCGCAGCGGGTTGAGTGCTCATTTTAACGTTTATTTTAATAAACTTGAACACGTAACAAAAACAAGAAAACGAATGACAGCTAAACAGTTTTGCAGGCTAACCCTAGCAGTGCAAAAACAACTTCCCACAAAAGACAGGTGAAAAAAGGGCTACCTAAGTATGACTCCCAATCAGCAACAACGATGTATAGCTGTTCCTGATTGAGAGCCATACCAGGCCAACAAAGAAATACACAACATAGAAAAACCATAGAAATACAAAACATAGAACAATACCCAAAAACCCCGGAATACATAAAACAAACACCCCTCTTACATAAATACATATCCCAACAAACCCCGAACCACATAAAACAAACACCCCCTGCCACGTCCTGACCAAACTACAATAACAAATAACCCCTTTACTGGTCAGGACGTGACAGGGGGCAATGCAAATAGTCTGGGTAGCCATTTGATTAGATGTTCAGGAGTCTTATGGCTTGGGGGTAGAAGCTGTTTAGAAGCCTCTTCCACCTAGACTTGGCGCTCCGGTACCGCTTGCCATGTGGTAGCAGAGAGAGCAGTCTATGACTAGGGTGGCTGAAGCCTTTGACAATTTTTAGGGCTTTCCTCTGGTATAGAGGTATAGAGGTCCTGGATGGCAGGACGCTTGGCCCCGGTGATGTACTAGGCCATACGCCCAACCCTCTGTAGTATCTTGCGGTCAGAGGCCGAGCAGTTGCCATACCAGGCAGTGATGCAACCCATCAGGATGCTCTCGATGGTGAAGCTGTAAAACCTTTTAAGGATCTGAGGACCTATGCCAAATCTTTTCAGTTTCCTGAGGGGGAATAGGTTTTGTCATGCCCTCTTCACGACTGTCTTGGTGTGCTTGGACCATGTTAGTTTGTTGGTGATGTGGACGCCAAGGAACTTGAAGCTGTCAACCTGCTCCACTACAGCCTTGTCGATGAGAATGGGGCGTGCTAGGTCCTCCTTTTCCTGTAGTCCACAATCATCTACTTTGTCTTGATCATGTTGAGGGAAAGGTTGTTGTCCTTGCACCACACGGTCAGGTCTCTGACCTCCTCCCTATAGGCTGTCTCATCGTTGTTGGTGATCAGGCCTACCACTGTTGTGTCATCAGCAAACGTAATGATGGTGTTGAAGCCGTGCCTGGCCATGCAGTCATGAGTGAACAGGGAGTACGGGATGTTACTGAGCACGCACCCCTGAGGAGACCCCGTGTTGAGGATCAGCGTGGCGGATGTGTTGTTACCTACCTTTACCACCTGGGGGCAGCCCGTCAGGAAGTCCAGGATCCAGTTGCAGAGGGAGGTGTTTAGTCCCAGGGTCCTTAGCTTAGTGATGAGCTTTGAGGGCACTATGGTTTTGAACACTGATTTGTAGTCAATGAATAGCATTCTCATATAGGTGGGTACCAGTCAAAAGTTTGGACACACCTACTCATTCCAGGGTTTTTCTTTATTTTTACTATTTTCCAAATTTAGAAAAATAGCTAAGATATCAAAACTGTAAAAAAAAGTGTTAAACAAATCAAAATATATTCTTCAAATCAGCCACCCTTTGCCTTGATGACAGCTTTGCACACTCTTGGCATTCTCTAAATCAGCTTCATGAGGAATGCTTTTCCATCAGTCTTGAAGGAGTTCCCACATATGCAGAGCACTTGTTGGCTGTTTTTCCTTCACTCTGTATTCCAGCTCATCCCAAACCATCTCAATTGGGTTGAGGTCGGGTGATTGTGGAGGCCAGGTCATCTGATGCAGCCCTCCCATCACTCTCCGTCTTGGTCAAATAGCCCTTACACAGCCTGGAGGTGTGTTGGGTCATTGTCCTGTTGAAAAACAAATGATAGTCCCACCAAGAGCAAACCAGATGGGATGGTGTAAAAATAAACTAATCTCCAAAACGACGAAACGTTCAATAAAAATGTATTTTTTTAGCAAGGGCAGGGCTAAACACAAAAATCTAAACGTATTAACTGCCCACCCTTGAAAGACAATCAGCAACCAAGTTGTCCCTACCACGGACGTGTCAGATTTCAAGGGAAAACTCCTGCAACATCTAATCAAATGGCTACCCAGACTATTTGCATTGCCCCCCCTTTTACACTGCTGCTACTCTCTGTTATTATCAATGCATAGTCACTTTAATAACTCTACCTACATGAACATATTACCTCAATTACCTCGACTAACCGGGTGCCCCTGCACATTGACTCCGTACCGGTATCCCCTAAATATAGCCTTTGTTATTGCTTTTGTTATTTTACTGCTGCTCTTTAATTATTTCTTACTTTTATTTGTTATTCTTATTTTTTTAAGGTATTTTTATTTTTATTTTTTAAACTGCATTGTTGCTTAGGGCTTGTACCTGTGTTGACAATTTGATTTGATTTGATATCCCTAGTAACTTTCCTACCAAATGTTTTCACTAAGGGGTAAGGACCTGAAAAGCGAGCCTGCAACGGTGTCCCCAGAACGGGTAACAAAACCAAAAGAAAGTGCGGCTTCGAGCCTTTCGATCATATCAAACTTTAATTTTCATTTGCACCTTCTCCAAATTCTCACTGGCAAACTCACAGGCTCGATGTAATCTGTATCAAAAAGCTCTAACATGCTCTAACAGATTTGCTTCTGTTTTTGAGAGGTCTCAAATGACCTCTGACATGATGTCCAAACACGAGTTCATTCAGACTAAAACCTGAATAACCTCCCGTGACGCTAACAGCACAAGAGGGACAACTTCATCCCAGTCTTTCATACATCTTGTTGACCCCAAGATGGCCTGCCATACTACCATTGTGAGCCAACCTCAGTATCTCTTGTTCAGAAGTGGTGCAAGAACGTAATTTCATCATTAGAACACAATCTCTTTCAAAGTAACCCATTCCAAAATGAAGGATTGGGCTGCCCCCGTGTCCCGCAGTATTTTCACCGGCTGCTTAAAAGCATCGCCACTCTGCAGAAACACGAACCCTTCTGAAACAAAGGGTTCACATACATCTGATCCAAAATCTTAAGAGATACCCAAGAGACTTTAATGTGCTCCCACAAGAAGAACTGTCTTTGTCTCTCTCTCTCGCTCTCTCTCTCTCATTTTTCTGTTTCAACTTAGGACACAGAGGCAATGTGCCCTTTCTCACGGCAGGTGGATACGAAAAAGCAGTTTTCTGCCGATCTTTATCTTTGGGCACTGTACAAATGGACGGAAACCTTGCAGTAGGAGGTGACTTCTCTGGATTGCTTTTTGCATAGGGATAACTACTGGGTGCTTTGTTAGTGAATGTAGTTTTATGGGTCAACACAAACTCATCTGCAAGAACTGCAGCTTTCTCAAGAGTGAGATCCTTGTGCTCATAAATGTAGGTTGCAACCCTTTCGTGAAGGCAATTTTTGAACTGCTCGAGAAGTATGAGAGTCTTTAATTAAATCCTCAAGGTCCTTGATCTCTTGAGAACCACACCACCGATCTAAACGACATGGTTGTTCCCTTGCGAACTCAACGTGGCTTTGTGATTCTGTCTTTCGTAATTTGTTGAACTGTTGTGGGTATGCCTCTGGGACCAACTCGTATGCCCAAAGGATAGCAGCTTTAACAGAGATAAGGAGAAAAAGTGGCATACACCTTCTGAGCCATTCCCACAAGAACACTTTGGAGGACCTGTGACCAAATATCTCACGGCCATTTTAGGCATGTGCACATTCTTGTTCTAGTCTGGCTACATGCTCATCTTGTCTTTCCCTGTGCTCCACCTCTAATTTCTGTTGTTCCTATTTTGCCATTAGTTCTATCTCCCCCAGTTACAAGTCTATGGGAATTGACCTACTACCCGTAGGACCCTTTTCACCAACATCCCTATATGGAAGGATTTCTTCCTCCACCAGAGCAGCACCGATCAACTCTTTGACTACTGATTTTGGATGGCCAGACACGACCTTGATGTCATAATGCTTTGCAGTGATGAGCAGATTCGCCAGATACATTTATCTAGCATCTCCCATGTAGGGTTTTTCACAAATGTTTCCAACTTAAGATCCATGGCTTTTTTTATTAGCCTGTGTGTTTGTGGGACTTTCAAAATGATTCCACGAATCTTATAACCCGCAAGGTTGATGTCAGTGACAGAAACTCTACCCAAAAGTGTATTTTGAACACTCAAATATCTGGGCACAGGAGAGCTTCAGAGTAGGTGATTAGAGCAACTACCATACTCATGGGACACTAGATCCCGGAAGAGCTCCCATTTTGTTACCTCCCCACAAGACAAACTCAAATGTCTCTCACAACAAAGGGAACTAACAAAGAAAATCACTGACAGCCAAACAAAACAGAAAGGGGTTCAAAAGGGGTTCTGAAAAGCACCATGTGGGTGCCCACTGAAAGTTGGAAAAGCCACTAGTAAGGGGTTCTAAAAGACACCCACCATGGATGCCCACTAGGTTTGCCCCCAAAAAGACAAAATAAAAGAAAAATCCACAACAGCTTAGGATAGGGAGTAAAAAGATGGAGCAAAACAAACAGGGGAAACACCAAAACCACAATCAGGTTGAGCTCAAAATGGCACCACAGCTGAGGTGAAGTGTAGCTCTCCCCAACATCTCTAAAGGTCCACTGGAGCACTGGGACAGCCACTCCTAAATAGCACCTGGGCCAACACAGGTCAAATGCCTTCCCACTAATGAGTTGGCAACCAGCACAGGTGTAACACACACTGACTGACGAGGTGACACCAATCAGTGCACCCTACGTGCTAACAAGCTATATGTGCTAAAGTCCATCCTCAAAACATAAATGGAAAACCAAAGCCAGTAACAGAGGACAGACGATTTTTACGCGCTACGCTTTTCAGCACTCGGCGGTCCCGTTTAGTGAGCTTATGTTCCCATTCCACTTCACTACTGAGCCGTTGTTGTAACTAGATGTTTCCACTTCACAATAACAGCCCTTACAGTTGCCCGGGGCAGCTCTAGTAGGGCAGAAATTTTACTAACTGACTTGTTGGAAAGGTGGCATCCTATGCCACGTTGAAAGTCACCGAGCTCTTCAGAAAGGCAATTCTTCAGCCAATGTTTGTCTATGGAGATTGCATGACTGTATGCTCGATTTTATACACCTGTCAGCAACTGAAATAGCTGAATCCAAAAATGTTAAATTGTGTCCACATAGTTTTGTATATATAGTGTACATGTAAACAGGAGTAATAGCAGGATAAATAAATAGATACTAATGGTAATGGCAATCAATAATCAATTAACAGCAGCGTAGTGATAGTAATACATCTAATCAATAATAATTTTAGCAGCAGCGTAGTTGTGAGGTCGTGTGTGCCATTAGGTGTAAGTGTATGGCGTCAATAATGAGTGTGTGAGTGAGCATGTGGTGCCTGGAGAAGTGGGTATACTCGAATTTTGCCAAAATGTTTCCAAACGGCCCTCCCAGCTAATGAATGGCGCCCTGTGTGAAAGATTCTATGAGAAACAGTGACATACACGCTGAATGACCTAAAATAATGAATCCCATATTGGTCTTTCACATTCAGGCTACCCAAGCTGTGCTGTGCAGTAGGTTAATAGTAGGGCTACACATTTTTTTCAGGTTTTCGTTCTCCGAGTCACACTTTTTTTTTTTATAGAAAAACAACAACATTGTATGTTTTAAGTCCATAACAATGCTTAACCCACATCAGGAGACAACTTTTGATGTCTGGAAAAAATCTAAGAAATGTATGTTTTTGAGAGTAGTTACCCTTTAATTCAAGTGTGCAGGCAGCTAGCACTATTGCTTGATTAACAGTGTTTCTGTAGCACATGAGATGGAGTTTACATTGGAATGGGCACTGGATTGATGCAAATACTCATGATATCATTCTGAAAGGTAGGTATAGGCTACTTTGTAGCTATTTAACATTTAATAGAGAAGGTTTTTGGGAAAGCATTTCCATTTAGCTAAAGACCTATAATTAGCATTGCTATATTTTTCCTGTTCCTTAATTGTTTGAATCCTTCATATTTTGAGGCATGTCTTACCTTGCTTCAAAGTAGCCTATTGACAAATTCCCACCTTAGAATTGTGGGGGCAATTATTTTTATAAAGACTAACTCATATGCATTCTCCTGTTCTATCGGTTTTCTTTCAGTTTTCTTTCATTGTCTAGCAGCCAAAGGCTTTATCCTAATCATATTAGCAACCCATGATAGTTGTTGCATCTTTAAATCCCCCTTTTTCTAACTGATATTCCCATCTCTGTCCACAAAATTGCTTGCATGTGCGGTGCGCATTTCAGAACAGTGTTTTCCCGCAAATTGCATTTTGCAACATTCACGCATAGACCTACTGCCGTGTGTATTTTGCTGTGCCTAAAATGCGAAGAAATAATAGTTGATCTGCATTTTAATATAAACATTCCAATCTGTTCAATCAGCCCTATTAATTGATACGGCACATACCTCCAATACACTACTTTGATAAGTATCAATCGGGATTAAGAAGTGAGTATAAGCAATGCCCACCACACCACTGTGTGTGTAAGTAAGACAGTCTGAGCGGGTGGAGTCCTGTGGATGGGCATAGAGTCAGTGTGGGTATCTGTGGGAGAGGGAGAGCAGGAGTTGTTAGCCATTTAACAGTCTTATAGCCAGGCGATAGAAGCTGTTTAGGAGTCTGTTGGTCTGAGCCTTGATGCACCGGTACCGCCTGCCGGACAGCAGCATGGCTGTAGTCTTCAGCAATTTTTCTGGCCTTTCTCAGACACTGCCTGGCATGTACATCTTGGATTGACTGAGAGCTCACCCCGAGTGATGTGCTGGGCCGTCCATATCACCCTCTGTAGGGCCTTTTGTTCAAGGGCGGTGCAGTTGCCATACCAGACAGTGATGCAGCCAGTCATGATGCTCTCAATGCTGCAGCTATAAGTTCCTAAGGATCTCAGGGTCTATGGCAAATCATGCCTACTTCACAACTGTGGTGGTGTGAGAGGACCATGTTAAGTCCTTAGTGATGTGGACACCAAGGAACTTGAATCTCTGGACCCTCTCCACTATGGCCCAATCGATGTGGATGGGGGTGTGCACCCGCACTTGTTTTCTGTAGTCAGCTCCTTGGTCTTGCTGAAGTTGAGGGAGAGACTGTTGTCCTTGTACCGCACTGCTAGGTCTCTGACTATATCCCTGTAGACTGTCTCATAGTCAGTCGTTGGTGATCAGGTTGAAGAGGGCAGTGTGTAGTGGAATAGAGAACGCGTCATCTGTGGATCTGTTGGGGAGGTATGCAAATTGGAGTGGGTCGAAGGTGTCTGGGATGATGGAATTGATGTGTGCGATGACCAGCCTTTCAAAGCACTTCATTATTACAGGTCGGTAGTAATCATAGCAGGATGCCTTAGAGTTTTTGGGGAACAGGAATGATGGTGTGTGTGTGTCTGCCTGTGTGTGTGTCTGCGTGCATGTGTACCTGATCCAGGCAAAGGGCCTCCACCAACACCAGGGCTGAGTGCTCTGAAAGGGGCTGGGGTCATGGCTGAGGGGAAGGGGATGCTGAGACTACTACCACTGTGGGGGCTGGATAATCCACTGAGAGAGGGGGACCGGGACCCAGCCAGCCCTGGTACCCTCTTCTCAGGCAGCACGGGTGGCAGTCCTGTCAGTCCACCCTCTCCAAGCCCCAGGCCTAGATCCAGGGGCCCCAGCCCCTCCACAGCTTCCAACAGGCTGTCCTCCAGACCAAGATGTCCATTCCCCAGCAGAGAGACTAAATCCCCCTGGCTTTGGGCACCCTGGTTCCTCTCACCCCGGCTCTGGCCCCCAGACCCCTCCAGGTCCCTCTGTGCCCCCAGGGGAGATCTGTGCGCATTGAGGAGGCTGAGGGGAGAAAGAGAGGAAGAGGAAGGGGGGAGGAATGGGGAGGACAGGGACATAGGAGTCTTGTCCAGCCACACTGGAGGTGGGGTTTGGCTGAGGAGAGAGAGAGAAGGGGATGATCAAGTATAAGTACAAATATGTAAGAACAGCAGCTGGGAGACGAGAAGCAAGTACTGGGAGTGAATATTTAATGCATAAACGGACATGAAACAAACAAGGACAGCGTCTGAACAAGGGAAACATGACAACAATAATGCTGACACGGGGATCAAACTGAGGAACAGACAGATATAGAAGGGGCAATCAACGAAGTGACGGAGTCCAGGTGAGTCCAATGAAGCGCTGATGCGCGTAATGATGTTGACAGGTGTGCATAATGATGGGCAACCTGGCGTCCTCGAGCACCAGAAAGGGGGAGCGGGAGCAGGCGTGACAAAATGTAGCTACAGTAAACACACTCACAAAAACACTGCAGTGTGAAAGAAAGGCAGTACCTGTTTGTGTGTGGGAGGGTGCTCCTTGACGATACAGAGTGCATGGATCCGAACATTCTCTGACAGGTGGCGGGAGTGAAGGACACTTCCGAGCAGAAAAGCTCTCCATTCGACGAGGCTGGAGTTTGGTTCATACTACTGTCCAGGAAACTTCGGGAATCTGCAAGAAAATAAAAATAACAGCATCCCTTTAAGACTGTGGCATGGCTTCCCCTTTAACATTACAGGTAGGTGCATATTATGCTACTAGAGAGCTCATCTCTTATCTTTGAGACGCTGAATAGCTGCCCATGCAAAAACATGCTTTGGATCAAATGCGCCCTGTATCCAACTCTGTGGTGCATACAGTGCAGTATGTGACTGGAGGTTTGTATGAAGGTCATCCTTTAACATAATCTGTTCAGTTCCCCACTTCCAAAATACGTTTGCTTCTAATTTATTTTACTGTAGCAAGTCTCAGATTAACAGTCCATGAGATGTTTTCTTACACACTGCTCTTTGTGAGTTCTCACCAAAATCCTGTGTATTAGCTCTGTGCTCCATATGTTCTGTCGAGAGAGCGAGAGCTACAGACATGCTCAGCATGAGCACCTGATTTATATGTTTTTTGTTTTTAAAATGAGATGAACATCTCCAATCTAAAAATAATTCAAGACAAGATATGATGAACAACAACTCTATTCAATCTGAATATATATTTTTTTACTTTGCTCCTCAAATGAAGTAGTTTTTTACTCTCCTTAACTAGCTACACAACAAAAACCTAGCCAGCAAGCTAAAAATTGAGCTAGAACAAACCTAGCAAGTGCAGTTAACACAACTACATCAAAACGACCAAACTGAGTGAATAAACCAAAAAGCAGCACGGACTCTAACCTTAAACATATATTTTTTTGTGTGTGTAAAGATTTTTTTGAAGATTTCTTTTAGCCAAATTAGAGTAAGCTAGCAACATAAGCAGACAAACAAAAACGGTTGCCATGGCAATGGTGCAGTAGCAGCTGAACAGAGCAGCAGCAGCAGTGCCCACAGGCACCATGTGTTCCCTCAGCACTGAGTACATTCTCTCCAGTGGCCAAAAAATTACACAACAAGGAAAGCTTTTAAACAGAAACTACTAAAGGGGAGGCCAGAAACCCTTTACACAGACCTGTACAAATACGGTGATGTGAGTAATTTCATCTTTCTCACTGACCAGCCAAATGTATGGCGCTCAGCAGTCTGCTCACACTATGGGTGAAAGTACAAGAGACAGACAACCCTGACAGCACCATGATAACAATCAACCTCTACAAGACTGGGACTGTCATGGTGCAAGGTAACCTATTTCATATAAAAACTGAACATTTGATGTCATTCCCCAAAGATCCCACAAACAAGCCCCTTCAGGCAGGAGAAGCAGTGTGAGTAATGATGAGTAATGAAGAAAAAATGTAGCCACCATAAAGACCTCCTTGTATCAACTACAGCCCCCTCCCACTCTCCCCACCTCTCTCTCCTCTCTTTCTATCTCTCTCTTGCGCTCTCTCTCTTGTTATTCCTTCTCTCCTATTCTTTCATCCCTCTCTCTCTCCCTCTTCTCCATTGACTTGATGTTGAGGAATTTAGGCTGAATTGAACCCCCTCTTGTCATCTCCAGTACTAGATTACATAACACGGACACACACACACACACACACACACACACACACACACACACACACACACACACACACACACACACACACACACACACCCTGGTCAAAAGTAGTGCACTATATAGGGAATAGGAGGACATTTGGGATGCAAACTTTCTATATGTTTATGGTGACCTTACCCTACATCTTCAATGTAAACAAAAAGCTGGTGCCAATCTGGCCTGGGGAGTTCCGACTGTGTGTATGAGAGAGTGCATGTACAGTTGAAGTCGGAAGTTTACATACACCTTAGCCAAATACATTTAATAAACTCAGTTTTTCAGAATTCCTGACATTTAATCCAAGTAAAATCCCCTGTCTTAGGTCAGTTAGGATCACCACTTTATTTTAAGAATGTGAAATGTCAGAATAATAGCAGAGAGAAGTATTTATTTTAGCTTTAATTTCTTTCATCACATTCCCAGTGGGTCAGAAGTATACATTCACTCAATTAGTATTTGGTAGCATTGCCTTTAAATTGTTTAACTTGGGCCAAATGTTTTGGGTAGCCTTCCACAAGCTTCCCACAATAAGTTGGGTGAATTTTGGCCCATTCCTCCTGACAGAGCTGGTCAGGTTTGTGGGCCTCCTTGCTCACACATGCTTTTTCAGTTCTGCCCACATATTTTCTATTGGATTGCGGTCAGGGCTTTGTGATGGCCACTCCAATACCTTGACTTTGTGGTCCGTAAGCCGTTTTGCCACAACTTTGGAAATTTGCTTGGGGTCATTGTCCATTTGGAAGACACATTTGCGACCAAGCTTTAACTTCCTGACTGATGTTTTGAGATGTTGCTTCAATATATCCACATAATTTTCCTACCTCATGATGCCATCTATTTTATGAAGTGCACCAGTCCCTCCTGCGGCAAAGCACCCCCACAGCATGATGCTGCTACCCCCTTGCTTCATGGTTGGGATGCTGTTCTTCGGCTTGCAAGCCTCCCCCTTTTTCCTCCAAACATAACGATGGTCATTATGGCCAAACAGTTCTATTTTTGTTTCATCAGACCAGAGGACATTCCTCCAACAAGTACGATCTTTGTGTGCAGTTGCAAATCGTAGTTTGTCTTTTATATGGCGGTTTTGGAGCTGTGGATGATGTCAATTAGCCTATCAGCCTATCAGAAGTTTCTAAAGCCATGACATAATTTTCTGGAATTTTCCAAGCTGTTTAAAGGCACAGTCAACTTATTGTATGTAAACATCTGACCCACTGGAATTGTGAAACAGTGAATTGTAAGTGAAATAATATGTCTGTAAACAATTGTTGGAAAAATCACTTGTGTCAAGAAATATGTGGAGTGGTTGAAAAACAAGTTTTAATTACTCCAACCTAAGTGTATGTAAACTTCTGACTTCAACTGGATGTCCACAGAGGCACAGCTTGAATTGTGCCTCAGAATTCTATGGCAGGTTATTTAAATGTCAGCCATTGTAGCCATTAACGTTAGTTAGTGCTAGTTTGACCACCAGAGGGCATCTTTGAGAAGCATTTGATAGCCTTCAATAATGGCTGTACTAGAGAAATTAAAACCTTTTTTTGTAAGAACATAGTATATGGGACTGATTTTAAGAAATGTTGCTTAATTCATTTGATTAATATTATGGTGTTTCTATTCCAAGAAAAACAAAAAACCCTCAGGGTTTCTGTTAGGATGGAACGTAAAAGATGGCGCTGTACAACATCATGGTTGGGAGTTTGCTACAGTACTAAGAGCATAACATTTCCACACCCTAATTGTAGTCAATACCCAAACGGAGATTCAGTGAAAATAAAATCTCATTGATTTATCAAGACCAGTCCCCATGCTTTTCTTAGAGCAGCGCAAAACGGTGCTAAAATAGTTGACCAGGTCGTTTAGGCTATTGCTTCAAATCCTATTGCTTCTAACTTCATTATGCTCTTTATATAAATAAGACCTACACCACTTTTAACAGCACATTACTGAGACTCATGTCGCCTACGGTATATCAGAAAATATTTTTTTCAATGACATGACCGCCAATAATTACATATGGGTCTCCTGGTGGGGGTATCGAACCTGCATCTGTAGCAACGCATTTTGCACTGCGTGGCAGTGTCTTAGACCGCTGCACCAATCTGGAGGCCCCATCCACAAAGTATCAAAATACAGAGAGGTGTTGGTAAAGGTATTGTCCTGCTAACAGCCCATAATGGGCTATTATAACACTGTACATGGCTTCCAGGTCAGGATAACCAAAACATTTCTTTATTAAAGACTAATCAGAAAGAATGTTGGTACTTATTTTTTTTAATCCAAAGCCATGAATGAGTGAGTCATTCAGTTTTATGTAGGTGCCGGGCTATATGACTATGCCAACAAATTGATAATATACAACGATATTTTGGACGGCCAAAAGGCCAAAACATTTATTTATGTTTTTAGAGGGAGAGAGACACTGGGCCAATTGTGTGCCACCCTATGGGACTCCCAATCACGGTCGGATGTGATACATAAAAGTAATAATAATTTTTGTTCTATTATTTGTTTTGTCTTTTCTGGTGTATTAAACTGAAATTGCAACCAATCATGGCCAGTTGTGACACAGCCAACCTAACTAAGAAATACATTTGGCAATAGAATTCTCCCACTACCCTCCTTCTAGGCAAGTCTATTGTCCAGCTACCTGCTAATAGCCATAATGGCTCTGTACAACGTGACCGTGTGTGTTTGAAAGAGTATTTTTGGGTTGTGTCAGTCATGGACAGAAACTTCTGAGACACAGTATTAATGATGAACACACGGAGGTTCACTAGTAAGCCACATTTTCCTCTGGATCCATCCCAGTTGGTATTCTGTGCCCACTCATGCTATCTCTCTTTGGTTACACATCCTTGGAACAGCAAAACAGCATAATGGTCAGGATGGCTCTTGCTGTGCCTGGTGAGCAGTTGGTCAAGTTCTGTTGTCTGAAGAGGAATGGAAATGTCAGGGTGAACCGACGACCTGACGAACTTGCCAGGTATGTTGAATCTGCCTGTCGGAGGTGGAGTTCCAGAGCTCACAGGTGTGCCTGGCATGGATTGTGACTCCATCTCGTAACTCGCCCTCTTCAACGCGTCATTCTCCGCCTGACTCTCTGCCAATGCCGCCTGGCTCTGGACCAATGCATCAGCTGTCGCAGGTAACGCTGCCCTCAGATAATGTTTATTTTTCTGCTGGTCTGCCTTCAATGACTCGATATCGGTCTTCAAAGTTTGAATCTGATCCATGTGCACCTTCATTACACAGCATATTGTTTACATCATAATTTGTATCTACCTTTCCAACTACGTTTAGAGTTTGGGATTTATAAATGTGTGCTTTTCATGTCATTTTTTGTTAAATCCAGTTTGGATTCAAGTATAACTTTTGACTGACGCCTTTAGTGAGAGGTCTAATGTTTTAATATTTAATAATATCTGCCCTCCGAATTAATATCAAAGAGGCATTTTTCACGCCATTATTAGTTACAAAATTTAAGTTTGAACATGCAGACCGGCACTAAGAACAGCGGGAACGTTTCCCTAGTCAGTGCCATTATTAGTGCAATGCCCCTTAAAGTGTTGCTCTGTGCTACCCAGTGGGGTGGGTTTTTACATAGAATGGTTTGGGAAGGTTTAGGACTATCTGGGACCATCACATGACATCCTGACGACTGTAAATCTGCAACAGTTTACTAACCAATGTCCTTCCAGTAATGCATTGTAAATTCAGCATGTTACTGTAGTTAGGTGTTCAAGTAATAAGCTGTACATGTGTGTTATAGTAAAGGTCCTGAAACTCTACAGTAATTTACTGTGCTGCCAGTAATTTACCCCAAAAATTACAGGACATTTTTTACATTGTAGCTAGCCAGTTACTAGCTATCACCAGTAGATAGTTATAGCGCTGCCGTAATCCACTGAAAATTCCAGATGGCGCATGAAGTCAGAAGCATTTGAATTTGAAACACGCGATATTGGTGAATGGGGCTGAATGGCACCAAAAGATTGCTAAGGATTATGGTGAAAGGATTACGGTCAATGTAGTCGCTTTCATCCTGCTGTCAGGTGTGTGCGTACTGGTAGCGAAGTCAGGTGCAGGAGAGCAGAGATTTGTGAACAGGCGCACTTTATTGAGACAAAAGTGCAAAACTCGCAAAACAGTCACAAGAATTATGTTTAACAATAAACATCTTCGTGAAATACCACAGAAAAAACAAGCCAGTCTGGCGCGTCAACAACTAACACGAAACACAAACAATCCTACACAAAGACATGATGGGGAACAGAAGAATAAATACATGTAGATTGATTGGGGAATGAAAACCAGGTGTGCATGGAACAAGACAAAACAGATGGATACATAAAAAATGGAGCGGCGATGGCTAGAAAGCCGGTGATGTCGACTGCCGAATGCCGCCCGAACAAGGAGGAGCCGACTTCGGCGGAAGTCATGACAGTACCCCCCCTGACGCACGGCTCCAGCGGTGCATCGACGCTGGCCTCGGCGATGACCCGGAGGGCGAGGCGCAGGGCGATCCGGCCGGCAATGGTGGAACTCACGCAGCAGTTCAGGGTCCAATACATCAGCCACCGGAACCCAGGACCTCTTCTCCGGACCGTACCCCTCCCACTCCACGAAGTACTGAAGGCCCCTTGCCCGACACCTCGAGTCCAGGATGGAACGGACGGAGTACGCCGGGGCCCCCTCAATGTCCAGAGAGGGCGGAGGAACCTCCCGTACCTCAGAATCCTGGAGCGGACCAGCCACCACCGGCCTGAGGAGAGACACATGGAATGAGGGGTTAATATGGTAATCGGCGGGAAGCTGTAACCTGTAACATACCTCGTTCACTCTCCTCAGGACTTTGAATGGCACCACAAACCACGGGCCCAGCTTCCGGCAGGGCAGGTGGAGGGGCAGGTTTAGGGTCGAGAGCCAGTCTCTGTCCCCCGGTGCGAACACCGGGGCCTCACTGCGGTGACGGTCCGCGCTGGTCTTTTGGCGTAGTGCGGTCTGCTGGAGGTGACCATGGGTGGCTTCCCAGGTCTCCTCCACGCGTCTGAACCGATCGTCCACCGCAGGAGCCTCGGTCTGACTGTGCCACGGTGCCAGAACCGGCTGGTCCCCCAATACACACGGAAAGGGGGAGAGGTTAGTGGAGGAGTAGCGGAGCAAGTTCTGCGCCATCTCTGCCCAGGGCACAAACGCCGCCCACTCCCCCACCCGGTCCTGGCAATAGGACCGCAGAAACCTGCCCACATCCTGGTTCACTCTCTCCACCTGCCCATTACTCTCGGGGTGGAAACCCGAGGTGAGGCTGATCGAGACCCCCAAACGTTCCATGAACGCCCTCCAGACTCTCGAAGTGAACTGGGGACCTCGATCAGACACTATATCCTCAGGCACCCCGTAGTGCCAGAAGATGTGTGTAAACAGGGCCTTTGCAGTTTGTAGGGCTGTAGGGAGACCGGGCAGAGGGAGGAGACGACAGGACTTAGAGAAACGATCCACAACGACCAGGATCATGGTGTTTCCCTGTGAGGGAGGAAGATCCGTTAGAAAATCCACCGACAGGTGTGACCAAGGCCGTTGTGGAACGGGTAAGGGATGTATCTTATCTCTGGGCAGGTGCCTAGGAGCCTTACACTGGGCGCATACTGAGCAGGAGGAAACATAAACCCTCACATCCCGAGCCAAGGTGGGCCACCAGTACCTCCCAGACAGACAGTGCACCGTCCGACCGATCCCCGGATGACAAGAAGAGGGTGATGTGTGGGCCCAATAGATCATCTGGTCACGGACACCAGACGGAACGTACTGACGCCCGACTGGACAGTGGAGTGGAGATGGCTCTGTACGCAACACCTGCTCAATTTCCGTGTCCAGCTCCCACACGACCTGCGCTACCAGGCAGGAGGCCGGAGAATGGGAGTCTGAGCCATGGGCCGCTCCTCTGTGTCATATAGCCGGGACTATAGCCGGGACAGTGCATCTGCCTTCACATTCTGGGAACCTGGTCGGTAGGACAGGGTAAACGCAAAACAGGTAAAGAACATGGCCCACCTTGCCTGAGGAGGATTCAGTCTCCTAGCTGCCTGGATGTACTCCAGGTTGCGGTGGTCAGTCCAGATGAGGAAAGGGTGTTTAGCCCCCTGAAGCCAATGTCTCCATGCCTTCAAAGCCTTAACCATAGCCAACAGCTCCCGGTCCCCCACATCATAGTTTCGCTCCGCTGGGCTGAGCTTCTTCGAAAAGAAAGCACAGCGCTGAGAGAGCACGGCTCCAATCCCAGCCTCGGACACGTCCAGCTCCACTATGAATGCCAAAGAAGGATCCAGATGGGCCAGCATGGGAGCCGAGGTAAACAGAGCTCTTAGGTGCCCAAAAGCCCTGTCCGCCTCAACTGACCACTGCAGACCTACAGGACCCCCCTTCAGCAGTGAGGAGGGAGCAGCCACCTGGCCAAAACCCCAGATAAATCTCCGGTAGTAATTGGCAAACCCTAAAAATTGCTGCACCTCCTTTACCGTGGTGGGAGCCGACCAATTACGCACGGCTGCTATGCGGTCACTCTTCATCTCCACCCCAATGGGGGTGGTAATTGAGTCGCCTTCTTTTTACTGAAGGTGAAAGCCAAATCGGCATATTCTGGGGGAATGCGCACGGTGGAGACCTGGTCTGGACTTTCCACCGTGGTAGCACCAACGGAAGCCCCTACACACCTCCCCGAGCACTCTCGCGACCACCCCGTGAGAGCCCTCTGTTGCCAGGAAATGGTGGGGTTATGACGAGCCAACCAAGGAAGGCCTAGTACCATGGGAAACGCAGGAGAGTCAATGAGAAAGAGACTTATTCTCTCCTCGTGACCCCCTTGCGTCTCCATAGCCAGGGAGATGGTGGCTTCCCTGATTAGCCTGGACCCTAATGGTCGACTATCCAGAGCATGAACCGGGAAAGGTCTATCCACCGGGAAAGGTCTGCCGGCACCGACCGGCAGTGTGTCCTCTGCGGCCACAGATGGTGCACGTGAAGGCCCCTCCTCCAGCCTCCCTATGTGCAGCCCCTCCCAACTCCATGGGCACCGGAGCGGGAGTGCTGGGAGATAGAACCGACAGAGCCCCCTCAGGACATCCACGGATGACCAGCAGGTTATCCAACCGGATGGACAGATCCACCAGTTGGTCAAAGGTGATGGTGGCATCCTTGCAGGCCAACTCCCATCGGACTTCTTCACGTAGGCTGCATTGATAGTGGTCGATGAGGGCCCTGTCGTTCCAGCCTGCTCCGGCGGCCAAGGTCCTGAACTCCAGCGCAAAATCGTCCCCTGCCTCAAATGGAAGAGTCGGCCCAGAAGCGGCGGGTGAACTCCTCGAAGTGGTCCAACGCCGCGTCTTCCTCTCCCCACACGGTGTTTGCCCACTCCAGAGCTCTCCCCGAGAGGCATGAGATGAGGGCGGATACTCTCTCCCTTCCTGAGGGAGTTGGGTGAACGGTGGCCAGGTATAGGTCCAGTTGTAAAAGGAACCCCTGGCACTGTGCACCCGTCCCATCATAGAGATGCATCCTACTGGAGCTGGATCCGGACGGGACGAGTAGAGGTAACCCTGCGCTGGTCGAGGCGATGGAGAGACTTCCTGACTCTCCCAGTGGTCCATGGTCTGGACAACGTGATCCATCATGGCACCGAGATGATGTAGCATTGCCATGTGTTCCTGGACGTGTTCCTCGACTCCTCTGACCGGGGTACCTGCTCCTGCTGACTCCATGGTAGGTGTAGGATTCTGTCAGGTGTGTGCGTACTGGTAGCAAAGTCAGGTGCAGGAGAGCAGAGATTTGTGAACAGGTGCACACTTTATTGAGGCAAAAGTGCAAAACGCGCATAACAGTCCCAAGAATTATGTTTAACAGTAAACATCTTCGTGAAATACCACGGATAAAACAAACCAGTCTGGCGCGTCAACAACAAACACAAACAATCCTACACAAAGACATGATGGGGAACAGAAGAATAAATACATGTAGATTGATTGGGGAATGAAAACCAGGTTTGCAGGGAACAAGACAAAACAAATGGATACATAAAAAATGGAGCAGCAATGGCTAGAAAGCCGGTGACGTCGACCACCGAACGCCGCCCGAACAAGGAGAGGAGCCGACTTCGGCGGAAGTCGTGACACCTGCCTAAGAGAGTCAACAGGGAACCTCCGATCCTAGCCTGCTGGACAGACAAACGACCAACATAGTAGTCAGAATAGATCACTATTTAATTAAATATGTTTATTTGTAGTAAACTTGAAAAGAATTCACTGTGGGGATTGAACTTGATCATAATAAACACATTTTAGAGCCCAAACGTCCAAAAATATTGTTGTACATAGGCTTTCTAGGGCAGACCAGAACTTTTCCCAGCAGAGCTTGTGACTTCAATCTCCAGACCAGACACTGGGGGCCTGTAAACCACTCCCTTCCATGAACCCGCCGTCTGTAATAATGGTTACAAGGCGGTACTTATTTAAACTAGGTAAGAGAGTAAGATGTTACCATTGGTGTATTCAAATCATAGTTTCTTTTAGGGACTTCTTAGTCCAGGACTAGTTTTAATCTCTGTCTGGGAAACTGACTGTTAGTCTTTTCCTCTCCTCTTTTCTCTACTCCTAGTATTTTACTCTCCTTTTTCCCCTGGTGTGTGTTCCTCCTCTCTCTCTGCTGTCTGGCCCTGACAGTCTGACACACAGAGGACAAAGACTCCTCAGTTAGGACAGAACCATGTAGTACCACTTCCAGATGGCAACGAAACATGGGCATGATTCTTGCCGAACCCCAAACACACACACACACACATTCCTGCACGCATACACACATATTCAGGCAAGCATACATACACACACGCATGGTAAAAAGCAAGCAAACATTCACACATACCTCTCTCTCTTGCTGTCTCTCTCTCCCTCTCTCAAACATACACTCACACTACGCAGGAACGAAGGCCCTAGCATCCACAAACTCCCTATTGACCACAGGAATGTGCTCTCGCTCGCTCCCCTACACACACACTGAGAGGCCCAGTCTGACAGCTATTCACTGGATGAGAGAGAGAGAGAGAGAGAGAGAGAGAGAGAGAGAGAGAGAGAGAGAGAGAGAGAGAGAGAGAGAGAGAGAGAGAGAGAGAGAGAGAGAGAGAGAGAGAGCGCATTGCAGAGCCCGGATAGCTCCCCCTGACAATGGTGTCAAAAAAAAATTCTGGTTTCAACAACCAATCATATCGCCAACTGCAAGTAACCAATAATTCACATCACCAAGAGCCCTTTTGGGTTCCATTTAGAACCCTTTCCACAAGGATTCTATCTGGAAACACCTTATTATTCTCATCCTATCTGGAAGTTATTCATCAAAATTAATAGTGCACACTACCTCCTATAGCACCTCCGCCCCCATTGTTCCTCTCTGGACCTCTCAGGGGCTAGCTAGACTCTAAAGCATTCACCTGCACAGAAGACAAACTAGCAGGTGCGTCCCTTTAAATCAACTCCCCCTATCCTCTTCTCTGCTGTGTTTTAAATCAGCTTCCCCTGTCCCCCTCTGTTTTATTTGGCCTGAAAGCTTTACCTACTCACTGGAATGGGAGAGACCAGAGAGAGTTATGGGCAGACTGAAGAGTAGAGTAGATAATAACACTAACGCAAACAGGAGAGAGTAACAGAGAGAGGGTGTCAGAGAGAGGGAGAGTAACAGAGGGAGGGAGCAAGAGAGGAGAGTAACAGAGAGGGAGTGAGAGAGAGAGTAACAGAGAGAGGGAGCAAGGGAGAGAGTAACAGAGAGAGGGAGTGAGAGAGAGGGAGAGGGAGAGTAACAGAGAGAGGGAGCAAGGGAGGAGAGTAACAGAGAGGGAGTGAGAGAGAGAGTAACAGAGAGAGGGAGCAAGGGAGAGAGTAACAGAGAGAGGGAGCGAGAGAGAGTAACAGAGAGAGAGAGAAGGAAAAAAGAGAGGGAGATGGGAGAGAGAGAGAGTAAGGCCAACCACACAAGAAACATTCCAGAAGCCATGTGTAAATACCAGGGGTCTGCAAGAGAGAGGGGGAGAGAGAGGGAAGGGTGCTCTCACAGAACCTCAGAATGGAGGGAGATAACACAATATAAGCACCGAGAGAAGGAACGGGAAAAGACAGAGAAAAAGAGAAAGAATAAAACAGAAAAACTACAGAAACCAAAAGAAAGAAAAAGAGAGCACAGATAAACACATATTGACAACAACATTTACTGAGACATGCATGCATGCATGCATGCATGCATGCAGGCACACACACACACACACACACACACACACACACACACACACACCTGAGATATACTGTTGGCACTGAGGTGGTTTGGCCCAGTAGGAAGTCTACTGTGTGCAGCTCACCCTGCACTATCAGCTCAAACATACAATACCAGTCAAAAGTTTGGACACACCTACTCATTCCAGGGTTTTTCTTTATTTTTTACTATGTTCTACATTGTAGAATAATAGTGAAGACATCAAAACTATGAAATAACACATATGGAATCATGTAGTAGCCAAAAAAAGTGTTAAACAAATTAAAATATACTGTATATTTGCGATTCTTCAGAGAGGTGCAGGGGGCTGCCTTAATCGACATCCACATCATCGGTGCCCGGGGAACAGTGGGTTAACTGCCTTGCTCAGGGGCAGAAGGACAGATTTTTACCTTGTCAGGTTGGGTCAGAGATTCGATCCAGCAAACCTTCGGTTACTGGAACAACGCTCCTACCCGCAAGGCTACCTGCCACACCAGTCACCTTGAATGCATTTCAATTAACAGGTGTGCCTTGATAAAAAAAAATATTTGTGGAATTTCTTTCCTTCTTAATGCATATGAGCATTAATAGCAAGAATAGCTCAAATAAGCAAAGAGAAAAAACAGTCCATCATTACTTTAAGACATGAAGGTCAGTCAATCCGAAAAATTTGAAGAACTTTTAAAGTTTTTTTCAAGTGCAGTCGCAAAAATCATCAAGCGCTATGATGAAACTGGCTCTCATGATGACCACCACAGGAAAGGAAGATCCAGAGTTACCTCTGTGCAGCGTATGTTCATTAGGGTTACCAGCTTCAGAAATTGCAGCCCGAATAAATTCTTCACAGAGTTCAAGTAACAGACACATCTCAACATCAACTGTTCAGGAGAATGCGTGAATCAGGCCTTCATGGTCGAATTGCTGCAAAGAAACCACTACACCCTCTTCCAAGATAGCGTAGCAGTGGTGATGTCTGTTTTGATTGTCTTGTCCCATCCCTTGTATATATTGTTTTTCTTCGTATATATTTGTATTCATTTTTTTATCTAATTTTCCATCTACGGACTGAACATACTCTCGTCCAACCCGCCTCACCCAATGTGGTATGGATCTGCTATTTTTACACTTTTGAACTGGAACCCCCTTCAGCAGCTAGCCAGCTAACTAGCAACTAACTAGTAGTTAGCCTGGAGCTAGCCTTGAACTAGGCCCATCTCCCGGCTAGCCGAAGAGATTCCATCAAGCAATCCCTGGGCTTCAATTAACTCTTTTGCCAATCTGCCTGGACCCTTGCTGCCGACACGGAGCCAAGCCGATCCATCACGAATGGTCTACCGACGTAACCGTCCGAGGGGGTTTCTGTCCCAGAGCAAGCACCAGTTAACCTGGAGCTAGCCTCGAGCTAGGCCCTTATCCTGGCTAGCCGAAGAATTCCATCAGATAATTCCTGGGCTTTAATACCTCTTCTGCCAATTGGCCTAGACCCTTTGCCGCCGACACGCAGCCCCGCCAATCCATCACAACTGGTCTGCCGACGTAACCGTCCGAGGGGGTTTCAACAGACTCTCCCGTTGCGACGTCCCCCTGAGGCCCATCTGCTAGCCTGCTTCTAGCCCCGGCCTGCTAGCTGTCTGAATCGCCATGCCTCCAGCTCACCTAGCTACTCACTGGACCCTATGATCACTCGGCTACATATGCCTCTCTCTAATGTCAATATGCCTTGTCTATTGCTGTTTTGGTTAGTCATGTTTCTCTTATTTCACTGTAGAGCCTCCAGTCCTACTTAATATGCCTTAGCTAGCTCTTATGTTCCATCCCCCACACATGCGGTGACCGCACCTGGCTTAAATGGTGCCTCAAGAGACAAAACCTCTCTCATCGTCACTCAATGCCTAGGCTTACCTCCACTGTACTCACATCCTACCATACCCTTGTCTGTACATTATGCCTTGAATCTATTCTTCCGCGCCCCGAAACCTGCTCCTTTTACTCTCTATTCCGAACTCACTAGACGACCAGTTATTTTAGCCTTTAGCCATACTCTTAGCCTACTCCTCTTCTGTTCCTCTGGTGATGTAGAGGTTAATCCAGGCCCTGCAGTGCCTAGCTTCACTCCCATTCCCTAGGCGCTCTCATTTGTTGACTTTTGTAACGTAAAAGCATTGGTTTCATGCATGTTCATGCATGTTAACATTAAGTTTGTTTTATTCACTGCTTTAGCACACTCCGCCAACCCGGATGTCCTAGCCGTGTCTGAATCCTGGCTTAGGAAGGCGACCAAAAATCCTGAGATGTCCATCCCTAACAAAAACATTTTCTGACAAGATAGAACTGCCAAGGGGGCGGAGTTGCAATCTACTGCAGAGATAGCCTGCAGAGTTCTGCCATATTATCCAGGTCTGTGCCCAAACAATTAGAGATTCTACTTTTAAAAATACACCTTTCCAGAAACAAGTCTCTCACTGTTGCCGCTTATTATAGACCCCCCTCAGCCCCCAGTTGTACCCTGGACACCATATGTGAATTGTTCACCCATATCTATCTTCAGAGATCGTACTGTTAGGTGACCTAAACTGGGACATGCTTAACACCCCGGCCGTCCTACATTCTAAGCTAGATGCCCTCAATCTCACACACATCATCAAGGAACCTACCAGGTACAACCCTAAATCCGTAACCATGGGCACACTCTTACATATCATCCTGACCAACTTGCCCTCTAAATACACCTCTGCGGTCTTCAACCAGGATCTCAGCGATCACTGCCTCATTGCCTGTGTGCGTACTGTGTCCGCGGTCAAACGACCACCCCTCATCACTATCAAACGCTCCCTAAAACACTTCAGCGAGCAGGCCTTTCTAATCGACCTGCCCCAGGTATCCTGGAAGGATATTGACCTCATCCCGTCAATAGAGGATGCCTGGTTGCTCTTCAAAAGTGCTTTCCTCTACATATTAAATAAACGTGCCCCATTCAAAAAATGTAGAACTAAGAACAGATATAGCCCTTGGTTCACCCCAGACTTGACTGCCCTTGACCAGCATGAAAACATCCTGTGGCATTCTACGTTAGCATCAAACAGCCCCCGCAAAATGCAACTTTTCAGGGTAGTCAGGAACCAATACACTCAGTCAGTTAGGAAAGCTAAGGCTAGCTTTTTCAAACAGAAATTTGCTTCCTGTAGCACTAATTCCAAAACATTTTGGGACACTGTAAAGTCCATGGAGAATAAGAGCACCTCCTCCCAGCTGCCCACTGCACTGAGGACAGGAAACACTGTCCTCACCGATAAATAAATGATAATCGATCATTTCAATAAGCATTTTTCCACAGCTGGCCATGCTTTCCACCTGGCTCCCCTACCCTGGCCAACATCTCAGCCACCTCCAGTAACTTTCCTAAACTCCCCTCCCCCGCTTCTCTTTCACCCAAATCCAGACAGCTGATGTCCTGAAAGAACTGCAAAATCCCTACAAATCAGCTGGGCTAGACAATCTGGACCCTCTCTTTCTAAAATGATCAGCCAAAATTGTTGCAACCCCTATTACTAGCCTATTCAACCTCTCTTTAGTATCGTCTGAGATCCCCAAAGATTGGAACGCTGCCGTGGTCATCTCCCTCTTCAAAGGGGAAGACACCCTAGACACAAACTGTTATAGACCTATATCCATCCTGCCCTGCCTTTCTAAAATCTTTGAAAGCCAAGTTGATAAACAGATCACCGACCATTTAGAATCCCACCGTACCTTCTCCACTATGCAATCTGGTTTCTCAGCTATTCATGGGTGCACTTCAGCCCCGCTCAAGGTCCTAAACAATATCATAACCGTCATCGATAAAAGAACGTACTGTGCAGCTGTCTTCATCGACCTGGCCAAGGCTTTCGACTCTGTCAATCACCGATTTCTTATCGGCAGACTCAATAGCTTTGGCTTCTCAAATGACTGCCTCGCCTGGTTCACCAACTACCTCTCAGAAAGAGTTCAGTGTGTCAAATCGGAGGGTCTATTGTCCGGACCTCTGACAGTCTCTATGGGGGTGCCACGGGGTTCAATTCTCGGGCCAACTCTTTTCTCTGTATATATCAATAATGTTGCTCTCGCTGCTGGTGATTCTCTGATCCACCTCTACGCAGACGACACCATTCTGTATACATCTGGCCCTTCTTTGGACACTGTGCGCCATACAACGCTCCTTCCGTGGCCTCCAACTGCTTTTAAATGCTAGTAAAACTATGTGCGTGCTCTTCAACCGATTGCTGCCCACACCCTCTTGCACGACTAACATCACTACTCTGGGCGGTTCTGACCTAGAATATGAGGACAACTACAAATACCTAGGTGCCTGGTTAGACTGTAAACTCTCCTTCCAGACTCACATTTTAAGCATCTCCAATCCAAAATTAAATCTAGGTTCGGCGTCCTATTTCGCAACAAAGCCTCCTTCACTCATTCCGCCAAACATACCTTCGTAAAACTGACTATCCTACCTATCCTTGACTTTGGCGATGTCATTTACAAAATAGCCCCAACACTGAACTCAGCAAACTGGATGTAGTCTATCACAGTGCCATCTGTTTTGTCACCAAAGCCCCATATACTACCCACCACTGCGACCTGTATGCTCTTGTTGGCTGACCCTCACTACATATCTGTCGCCAAACCCACTGGCTCCAGGTCATCTATAAGTCTTTTCTAACTAAAGCCCCACCTTATCTCAGCTCACTGGTCACCATAGCAACACCCACCCGTACAGAAGAAACTATACTATGAAACCAATATAAATTCTATAAAGCATGATAGTAAAAAGCTTTGGAGCACATTAAATGAAGTTTTGGGCAAAAAAGACAAACTCGACTCCATCATTCATTGAATCACATGCCTCATTCATCACAAAACCCACTGCTGTTGCCAACTAATTTAATGATTTTTTCATTGGCAAGATTAGTAAATTTAGGCATGACATGCCAACAACAAATTATGTACCTTCACCTCCATGCATAACTGACCAAATTATGAAAGACAAGCATTGTAATTTTGAATTCCATAAAAGGAGTGTGGAAGAGATGAACAAATTGTTGTTGTCTATCAACAATGATAAGCCATCTAGGTCTGACAAATTGGATGGGAAATTACTATGGATGATAGCGGACGATATTGCCACTCCTATTATCTCTTTAATCTAAGCCTAGAGGAAAGTGTGTTCCTGGACGGAAACAAAACTCATTCCTGCTACCTAAGAATAGCCAACACTCTTTACTGGCTCAAACAGCCGACCAATCAGGTTGTTACCGACCCTTAGTAAAGCTCTTTTACAGTAAACAAATTAACAACAGATTTTCTGTACGCTTATAGGGAAGGGTATTCAACATGAACGGACAATACTTGAACAAATGACTGATGACTAGCTGAGAGAAATTGATAATAAAAAGATTATTGGAGCAGTTTTGTTAGACTTCAGTGTAGCTTTTGACATTTTCGATCACAATCTGCTGCTGGAAAAACTTGTGTTAGGACTTTACATTCCCTGCTATGTTGTGGATCGAGAGTTACCTGTCCAACAGCACAGAGAGGGTGTTCTTTAACAAGAATTTAAGCTTTCTGCCCATATAAAATATGTCTATGTACTGGGATTTTTTTTTGTTACTTACAACGTCATGCTAATCACATTAAACAGGTCAACATTCACAAAGCCGTGGGGCCAGACGGATTACCAGGACGTGTGCTCAAAGCATGCGTGGACCAACTGGCAAGTGTCATCACAAACATTTTCAACCTCTCCCTGACTGAGTCTGTAATACCTACATGTTTCAAGCAGACCACCATAGTCCCTGTGCCCAAGAAAGCGAAGGTAACCTGACTAAATATCTACCAACCCATAGTACTCACGTTGGTAGCCATGAAGTGTTTAAAAGTTTGGTCATGGCTCACATCAACCCCGTCAACCCGGAAACCCTAGACCCACTTCAATTTGCATACCGCCTCAACAGATCCACAGATGAAGCAATCTCAACTCCCCTCCACACTGCCCTTTCACACCTGGACAAAAGGAACACCTATGTGAGAACGCAGCTCAGCGTTCAACTCCACAGTACCCATAAAGCTCATCACTAAGCTAAGGACCCTGGGACTAAACACCTCCCTCTGCAACTGGATCCTGGACTTCCTGACGGGCCGTCCCCTGGTGGTAAGGGTAGGCAACAACACATCTGTAACGGTGATCCTCAACACTGGTTCCCCTCAGGAGTGTGTGCTTAGTCCTCTCCTGTACTCAATGTTCACCCACGACTGTGTGGCAATCACTAAGTTTGGGAGGAGGTCAGAGACCTGGCAGTGTGGTGCCAGGAAAACAACCTCTCCCTCAATGTGAGCAAGACAGAGGAGCTAATCATGGACTATAGGAAAAGGAAGGCTGAACAGGCCACCATTAACATTGACAGGGCTGAAGTGGAGCGGGTCGAGAGTTTGAAGTTCCTTGGTGTCCACATATCCAATGAAATATCATGGTCCAAACACACCAAGACAGTTGAAAAGAGGGCACGACAGCACCTTTTCCCTCTCAGGAGACTGAAAATATTTTGCATGGGTCAGCAGATCCTCAAAAGGTTGTATGACTGCACCACCGAGACCATCCTGACCGGTTGCACCACCGCCTGGTATGGCAACTGCTTGGCATCTGACTGAACGTCGCTACGGAGTTTTTTGCGTTATTTGTAACTTATTTGATCACTTATTTTGTACATAATGTTGCTGCTACCGTCTCTCATGACCGCCGACGAGTCCGACGTGAAGGATATACTGCTTTCCCGGGACCAGGCCCAAATCCCCGTAATTTGCGTGAAGAGAAAAAGGGGCGGAGGTCGGGCTGCCTTCTGAGAATTCGTAGGCGAGTAAGTATACCCCCACTGCCATCCGTTCTATTGGCCAATGTGCACTCATTGAATAATAAAATCGATATCCTACGAGCAAGATTAAACTACCAACGGAACATTAAAAATTGTAATAACTTATGTTTCGCTATTGTTATTTTACTGCTGCTATTTAATTATTTGTTACTTTTATTTATTATTCTTATTTTTTTAGGTATTTTAAATTTTTTTAACTGCATTGTTGGTTAAGGCCTTGTAAGTAAGCATTTCACTGAAAGGTCTACACCTGTTTTATTCGGCGCATGTGACAAATACAAATGTATTTGATTCGATTTTTAGTGCGTACGGCCCAGTGCATCACTGGGGCCAAGCTTCTTGACATCCAAATCAAATTAAATTTGATTGGTCACATACACATGGTTAGCAGATTTTAATGCGAGTGTAGCGAAATGCTTGTGCTTCTAGTTCTGACAATGCAATAATATCTAACAAGTAATCTAACAAATTCACAACAACTACCTTATACACACAAATGTAAACGGATGAATAAGAATATGTACATATAAATATATGGATGAGGGATGGCCGTGCGGCATAGGCAAGATGCAGTAGATGGTATAGAATACAGTATATGCATGTGAGATGAGTAATGTAGGATATGTAAGCATTATTAAAGTGCCGTTATTTAAAGTGACTAGTGATACCTTTATTAAGTGTATTTATTAAAGTGGCCAGAGATTTGAGTCTGTATGTTGGCAGCATCCTCTCTATGTTAGTCATGGCTGTTTAACAGTCTGATGGCCTTGAGATAGATGTTTTTCAGTTTCTCTGTCCCAGCTTTGATGCAACTGTACTGACCTTGCATTCTGGATGGTAGAAGAGGGAACAGGCAGTGGCTCGGGTGGTTCATGTCCTTGATTATCTTTTTGGCCTTCCTATGACATCGGGTGCTGTAGGTGTCCTGTAGGGCAGACATTGTGCCCCCGGTGATGCATTGTGCAGACTGCACCACCCTCTGGAGAGCCCTATGGTTGCAGGCGGTGCAGGTACCATACCAGGCGGCGATACAGCCCAATAGGATGCTCTCAATTGTGCATCTGTAAAAGTTTATGGGGGTCTTAGGGGCCAAGCCATATTTCTTCAGCCTCCTGAGTTTGAAGAGGCGCTGTTGCACCTTTTTACCCGCTATCTGTGTGGGTGGACCATTTCAGACTGACAATGACGTGTACGCCGAGAAACTTGAAGCTTTTTATCTTCTCCACTGCGGCCCCATTGTCACGGTCGTGATAATGGACGGACCAAGGCGCAGCGTGTGTTGAGTTCCACATCTTTATTTGCAGTGAAAACTTAAACAAAAAACAATAAACATACAACGAACGTGAACTACGTGGTGCTGAATGCGCTCACACAAAACAATATCCCATAAAGCAGGTGGGAACAAATGACAACTTAAGTATGATCCCCAATTAGAGACAACGATAAACAGCTGCCTCTAATTGGGAACCATACTAAAACACCAACATAGAAATATAATGACTAAAACACCCCCGAGTCACGCTCTGACCTATACACCATAGAGAACCCAGAGGGATCTCTATGGTTAGGGCGTGACACCCATCAATGTGGATAGGGGCATGCTCCCTCTGCTGTCCACAGTCAGCTCCTTTGTTTAGTTGACGTTGAGTTTATTTTCATGGCACCACTCCCCCAGGGCCCTCACCTCCTCCCTGTAGGCTGTCTTGTCATTGTTGGTAATCAGGCCTACTACTATTGAGTCGTCTGCAAATTTGATGATTGAGTTGGAGGCGTGCAAGGCCACGCAGTCATGGGTGAACTGGGTGTACAGGAGGGGGTTGAGCACGCACCCTTGTGGGGCCCCTGTGTTGAGAATAAACTAAGTAGAGGTGTTGTTTCCTACCGTCACCACCTGAGGCAGCCCGTCAGAAAGTCCAGGACCCAGTTGCACAGGGCGGGTTTCAGACCCAGGGCCCCGAGCTTAATGATGAGCTTGAAGTGTACTCTGCTGTTGAAGGCTGAGCGATAGTCAATGAACAGCATTCTTACATAGGTATTCCTCTTGTCCAGATGGGATAGGCCACTGTGCAGTGCAATGGCGAATGCATCGTCTGTGGATCTATTGGGTCGGTAAGCAAGTTGAAGTGTGTCTAGGGTGTCAGGTAAGGTAGAGGTAGAGGTGACGCTTAAATGTCTTACTCACGTCAGCCACGGAGAACGAGAGCCCACAGTCCTTGTGAGCGAGCTGCGTTAGTGGCACTGTGTTATCCTCAAAGCGTGAAAAGAAGGTGTTTAGCTTGTCTGGGAGGAAGACATCAGTGTTCACGACGTGGCTGGTTTTCCCTTTGTAATCCATGGATGTCTGTAGACCCTGCCACATACGTCTCGTGTCTGAGCCACTGAATTGCGACTCCCCTTTGTCTCTGTACTGATGGTTTGCCTGTTTGATTGCCTTACCGAGGAATAACTACACTGTTTGTATTCATCCATAATCCCAGTCACCTTGCCATGGTTAAATGCTGTTGTTCGAGCTTTCAGTTTTGCACAAATGCTGCCATCTATCCACGGTTTCTGGTTTGGGTAGGTTTTAATATTCACAGCGGGAACACCATCTTCTATACACTTCCTGATGAACTCAGTCACTGTGTCTGTGTATACGTCCATGTTATTCTTAGAGGCTACCCGGAACATATCCCAGTCCGCGTGATCGAAATAATCTTGAAGCTTGGATTCCGATTGGTCAGACCAGCATTGAATAGATCTTAGCACGGGTACTTCCTGTTTGAGATTCTGCCTATCGGAGTCGTGATTTGATTTGCCAAAGGGAGGGCGGGGGAGGGCCTTGTAGGCATCCCGGAAGAGGGAGTAACAGTGGTTGAGCATTTTAGCAGCTCAAGAACTACAGTCAATGTGTTGGTTGAACTTCAGTAGCGTTTTCCTCAAATTTGCTTTGTTTAAATCCCCAGCTACAATAAATGCGGCCTCAGGATATGTGTTTTCCAGTTTGCACAAAGTCCAGTGTAGTTCCTTGAGGACTGTCATGGTATCGGCTTGAGGGGCAATATATGTAACTGTGACTACTACTATAAGTTATACGGTAGGCATTTGATTATGAGGTATTCTAGGTTGGGTGAACAAAATGACTTGTACGTTAATAGAATCAAACCATGAGTAGTTAATCATGAAACATACACTACCACCTTTCTTTTTCCCGGAGAGTTCTTTATTCCTGTCTGCGTGATGTACCGAGAACCCAGCTGGCTGTATGGATGGGGACAGTATATCTGGAGAGAGTCTTTGTGGCAACAGTTTGGGGAAGGCCCTTTCCTGTTTCAGCATGACAATGCCCCCGTGCACAAAGAAAGGTCCATACAAAAATGCTTTGTCAAGATCAGTGTGGAAGAACTTGACTGGCCTGCACAGAGCCCTGACCTCAACCCCATCGAAAACCTTTGGGATGAACTGGAACGTTGACTGTGAGCCAGGCTTAATCGCCCAACATCAGTGCCCGACCTCACTAATGCTCTTGTTGCTGAATGGTAGAAGTCCCCGCTGCAATGTTCCAACATATAGTGGAAAGCCTTCACAGAAGAATGGAGGCTGTTATAGCAGCAAAGGGGGCACCAAACCCATATTAATGCCCATGATTTTGGAATGAAGTGTTCGACGAGCAGGTGTCCACATACTTTTTGTCATGTAGTGTATGTGGTAGTAGAGTAGTGGCCTGAGGGCACACACTTCGTGTATTGTGAAATCTGTTGTGAATTGTAATATAATGCTTTTTTATTGTATATAACTGCCTTAATTTTGCCAGACCCCAGGAGGTGAAGCTGCTGCCTTGGCAGCTAACAGGGATCCATAATAAAAACAAATAAACACACACACACGCCCACACGCACACACACAAGCTATGTGTCCAGTAACAGTACATACCGAGAGAAGCAGTCATGATCGAGAGACGTTCAGAGGACTATCCCACTGTGTCTATCTGGAGGAAACTGGAGCTGCACACTGCCACAGCTCTGCCTTAAATGAACTGCCTTAATTTTGCCAGACCCCAGGAGGTGAAGCTGCTGCCTTGGCAGCTGACAGGGATCCATAATAAAAACAAATACACTCACACACACACACACACACACACACACACACACACACACACACACACACACACACACACACACACACACACACACACACACACACACACAAGCTATGTGTCCAGTAACAGTACATACCGAGAGAAGCAGTCATGATGGAGAGACGTTCAGAGGACTATCCCACTGTGTCTATCTGGAGGAAACTGGAGCTGCACACTGCCACTTCCACAGCTCTGTCAGCTAAACAGATCTCATCTCTCTTGCTCTCACTCCTCTCTCTCCCCTCCTCTGCTGCTTTCTCTTTCTAAAACTCGGAACTTTTCTCTTTTTCTTTTTACTGAATCCTCTATCACTCTTTTCCTTTCTGTCTCTCCTGGCTCAGCTGGTCTTTTCCATGGGGCTGAAGAATGTTTGTCTGCCTCCCGGCACAAATAAGGGAGTAATTAAAATGAGAGAACTGTCTGTTCTCTCCCTCTTCTCCCACTTTTACTCTCTCACTGCCCCTCTGTCCCCTTTCACTCACTCTCTCCTCTATATTCCATCTCTCTGTCTATTTACTCTGTTGTAAGGCAGCAGTATGTGCTCTGGTTAAACTTCGGTGGTCGTGAGTGAAGTCATTTAGGAACTGGAACATAACACAAAGACTAACCATGTCCCATTCCTATGCTACACTGCACTCTACTCCACTCCACTCCACTCCATTCCTTATTGGAAAATAGTTCTTTGTTCGCTACTGACTTGTTGTGACACTGCTTAAGTATGCATTTTATAGAGGGAGAGAGAGAGAGAGAGAGAGAGAGAGAGAGAGAGAGTATTCCCTCTGTCTATATAGGTTAGGCCCCCTGCCCTCCCCTTCCTCTCACTGACCACTCTGCATTGTCTTCTACAGAGCCTCTGCAATCTGTTTCCTCCAATCAAAAGGCATTCTTGAAGGTCAGGGGTCGCATATTTACTTTTATGGCTATGGAGGGGGTCCAGCTAAGGGTTCTATGAATAATGAATACAAATGAAGAGTAAAATAACAAGGCTGTAGATAGGGAGCAGAAAATAACATGGCTATAGACAGGGAGTACTAGTATCGAGTCGATGTGCAGGGGTACGAGGTCATTGAGGTAGCTACGTACTGTACATATAGGTAGGGTTAAACTGACTAGCAGCAGCATATGTGTGTGTGTGTGTGTGTGTGTGTGTGTGTGTGTGTGTGTGTGTGTGTGTGTGTGTGTGTGTGTGTGTGTGTGTGTGTGTGTGTGTGTGTGTGTGTGTGTGTGTGTGTGTGTGTGTGTGTGCAGAGAGAACAGTCTGTGGCTTGGGTGGCTGGAGTCTTTGACAATTTTTTGGTCCTTCCTCTGACACCGCCTGGTATAGAGGTCCTGGATGGCAGGGAGCTCGGTCCCAGTGATGTACTGGGCTGTACGTACTACACTCTGTAGCGCCTTGCGGTCAGATGCCAAGCAGTTGTCATACCAAGCAGTTGTCATACCAAGCAGTAATGTAGCCAGTCAAGATGCTCTCGATGGTGCAGCTGTTTAACTTTTTTTGTCTTTTCAGCCTGCTGAGGGGGAAGAGGCTTTGTTGTGCCATCTTCACAATTGTGTTGATGTGTTTGGATGTGATTGATCCTTAGTGAAGGAACTTCAAAATTTCGAAACGCTCCACTACAGCCCCATCAATGTGAAAAGGGTCGTGCTCGGCCCTCTGTTTCCTGTGGTGCAAGATCAGCTCCTTAGTCTTACCAACATTGAGGGAGAGGTTGTTGTCCTGGTACCACAATGCCAGGTCTCTGACCTCCTCCCTACAGGATGTCTAACTGTTGTCAGTGATCAGGCCCACCACCGTTGTGCCGTTGGCAAACTTAATGATGTTGTTGGAGTCATGTGTGGCCACTCAACTGTAGTTTTTTTGTATGTGGGCATCCTGCCAACAGAAGTCACTTAATCTCTGTACAGTGGGCTAATTATATCATTATTTACAGTATCAGCTGAACTGGCTTCTGTCAATGGGATAGAATGAGAATGATGTCTTTATTTCCCTGTTACCTCCGGTTTGTCCCAGACTAAAATATCCTAAACAGGACAATGAACACCAATGCATCTCACAAAACCCCTATCTACAGTCACATTTGAGTCATTTAGCAGAAACTCTTAACCAGAGCGACTTACAGGAACAATTAGGGTTACGTGCCTAGCTCAAGGGCACATCAACAGATTGTTCACCTAGTCGGCTCGGGGAGTCAGACCAGAAACCTTTTGTGTACTGACCCAACGCTCTTAACCGCTAGGCTACCTGCCGCCCCACAGGTAGGTGACCCTAGACAAATCCCTCATGCCCATCATTCGGTATTACAAAATGCAACCATGTGCACATCAGCAGTGGAGAGGCCAGGTTCAGAGGGCATACTGGGGGCATAATAGTTAAAGTATAATGGCTTATGCGTACCACTTAAGGATTCCACCCTGCCTCTGAACCTTGTCCAGCACTAATCACAGCTCAAAGGTTTGGGTTCACGCTGGGTGTTCTTTCCAACCAAGCAGGAACATCTCTCTCTCTCTCTCTCTCTCGCTCGCTCACACATAGACACACACAAAAAGCATACAAATACACACACACAAACACACATAGTAACAGAGTATAAATGTACCTTGTGATGTTCTGCTCATCTCCCACTGTCCCTTGCTATGCCTCAGATAAGAGATTGGTGGAAAACTTTTCACTGGGGAAGAGAGAAGATGTCTAATCAGATATGATAGAAGAACACACACACACACATCTTATTTTGTTTTATTGACTGTCTCTTACCATAGGGCGTTGGAGGAGAAACAGGAAATGCTGGTGTGGATGGGACTATGTCACAGCTCTCCGTCACTGGAGTCTGTCCTTCATAGTCCACACTGTTCATCCTGTAGAGACGGCCACGCTGTGAACACACACATGCCGGGCAGACTTGTGATATGTGTGTGTGGCTGTTCTTGCTATTCATGCTGCCCTGCCATGAGAATAGGTGTGAGAGTGCATCCCAAATGGCACCTTATTCCCATTATAGTGCACTACTTTTCCCAGGGCATGCTGGTTAAAATAGCGCACTTTATATGGAATAGGGTGCCATTTGGGACACAGACCAGGAATCTCAGCAATTCAGACAAAACAGCCTGACCACCACAGTTCTTCTGCTTCACACCAACACAAACATGAACTACTGTAGTTTAAATGGAATTCAACATAGATTAACCATGGACATAGACAGGTGTTTTTACTAACCGCATGATCATGACCAAGGTGTATAATGGTGTATAACAGGTGTGTAACCAGTAGGGGGTGGTGTGTTTAACTGGGAGGTTGGTAAGTTGAGGTGTTGTGTGTGTGTGTGTGTACCTGGGAGGGAAAGAGGTTGGGCCTGAAGATCAGAGAGTTTTGGAACGTCTGGGCTCCGCTCCAACCCGGACTATGGAACCCTGGGTAATCTGTGACATCACTGGCCTGTCTGTGCTTCCAGCCTGAAGACAGAAAGACAGATAGAGACAGAGACACACAGAGAGAGAGCGAGACAGAGAGAATAGATCATGTGTGTTTGCTTGCAGCCTTTTTATGAACATGTCCTGCATTAACTCCAGGCTGCAGACAATTGTAGCACTGGCTTTCTTGATGATTTTGTCAAGCTTGTTTAAGTCCTCCTTGGATAAATTCCCTTTAAAGCACGCAATGGCATAGCTCACTACACTCGCCACGACACCACTGTAGAATATGCAAAGCATATTGTCACATACAGTACCAATAAAACGTTTGGACACACCTAACATTCCAGGGTTTTTCTTCATTTGTACAATTTTCTACATTGTAGAATAATAGTGAAGACATCAAAACTATGAAATAACCCATATGGAAACATGTAGTAACCAAAAATGTGTTAAACAAATCAAAATATATTTTAGATTTGAGATTCTTTATAGCCACCCTTGGCCTTGATGACAGCTTTGCACACTCTTGGCATTCTCTCAACCAGCTTCATCAGCTAGTCACCTAAAATGCTTTTCTATTAACAGGTGTGCCTTGTTAAAAGTTAATTTGTGGAATTTATTTTCTTCTTAACGCCTTTGAGCCAATCAGTTGTGTTTTGACAAGATAGGGGTGGTTTACAGAAAATAGACCTATTTGGAAAAAGATCAAGTCCATATTATGGCAAGAACAGCTCAAATAAGCAAAGAGAAACGACAGTCCATCATTACTTTAAGACATGAAGGTCAGTCAATATGGAACATTTATAGAACTTTTAAAGTTTCTTCAAGTGCAGTCGCAAAAACCATCAAGCGCTATGATGAAACTGGCTCTCATGAGGACCGCCACAGGAAAGGAAAATCCAGAGTTATCTCTGCTGCAGAGGACAAGTTCATTAGAGTCACCAGCCTCAGAAATTGCATCCCAAGTAAATGCTTCACAGAGTTCAAGTAACAGACACATCTCAACATCAACTGTTCAGAGGAGACTGCATGAATCAGGCCTTCATGGTCGAATTGCTGCACAAAAAAAACACTACTAAAGGACACCAATCAGAAAAATAGACTTGCTTGGGCCAAGAAATACGAGCAATGGACATTAGACCGGTGGAAATGGGTCCTTTGGTCTGATGAGTCCAAATTTGAGATTTATGGTTCCAACCGCCATGTATGTGAACAGATGATCTCCGCATGTGTGGTTCCCACCGTGAAGCATGGAGGAGGAAATACGATGGTCTGGGGGTGCTTTGCTGGTGACACTGTCAGTGATTTATTTAGAATTCAAGGCACACTTAACCTGCATGGTTACCACAGCATTCTGCAGCGATATGGTTTGGTTCTATATGGTTTGCGCTTAGTAGGACTATAATTTTTTTTCAACAGGACAATGACTCAACACACCTCCAGGCTGTGTAAGGGCTATTTGACCAAGAAGGAGAGTGATGGATTGCTGCATTAGATAACCTGGCCTCCACGATCTCAACCCAATTGAGATGGTTTGAGATGAGTTGGACTGCAGAGTGAAGGAAAAGCAGCCAATAAGTGCTCAGCATATGTGGGAACTCCTTCAAGACTTTTGGAAAAGCATTCCAGGTGAAGCTGGTTGAGAGAATGCCAAGAGTATTCAAAGCTGTCATCAAGGCAAAGGGTGGCTACTTTTAAAATTCTAAAATCAAAAATATATTTGAATTTGTTTAACACTTTTTGTTACTACATGATTCCATATTTTTTATTTCATAGTTTTGATGTCTTCACTATTATTCTACAATGTATAATAAAAATATGAATGAGTAGGTGTGTCCCAACTTTTGACTGGTATTGCACATATTTTTTATGTATTTCCTTCTTTATTTTTTTCCCCAACCCTATCATCCCTCTCTGATTGGAGTGAATTAATTGACAACACTACTTAGGCTTCTGCTTCAGGCTTATACACACTGTATACATTTTATTTACAGTATAATTTACATTAATTATCTTGTTTTTTGTTCGTTTTAGTCCCCCATATATTGTTCAATTCTGTTGTGATGTTTCACAAAAGTTCAAAAAATGTATATTCTCATATTCTCTACAGATTGTACTTTTTTTTTTTTTTGCTAAGAGTATTATTATATTATTTCTCGATTGACTATGACTTCCCAAATCACCCAGCAGTGCTATTTGCAGACTTAGCTCCAAGTAAATGTTACAATTCTTCAACCATTCCTGAACATGCGACCAAAAATAAACTACATATGGGCAGTACCAAAACAAGTGATCTAATGATTCCGTCCCTTCAAATAAAAAATCTGCAGAGCTGGGATGGTTGTATCCTCCATATGTATATATATATATATATATATATATATATATATATATATATATATATTTGACATTATATTTGTTTTAATAATTTTGTATAAAAATTTAAATTGAAAAACTCTAAGCTTTCAATCCAGCGTCATTTTGTTTTTCAGTTCATAAACCATGTGCCATAGAATTGGTACAATGAAAATCTCTTCCCAACTATTTTGCAACCTGCAATGCACAGCTGTCATATAATTTAAAAAACAAGTTGTTAGTTGTAGGCAGGGCCATAAGCAACTAGGTAAACTAGTATATGACTAAAGAGTTAATCAGGGTGATTTTTCCACAAACAGACAGGTATTTTCCTTTCCATGGTCAAGATGTTAACTATTTTTGCTAACTTTCTATTCAAATGTATTGTAGTGAGATAATTTATTTCTTTAGGATATAAATACCTATTTAGTCCACTTCACCGTCAGACCATTTTATTGGTAAACTACATGGTAATGCAAAAGTTGTCTTTTCTTGTCATCCAATAAGTCATGTAGAACACTTACACATTCGGATAAAATTATCGTTAACTAATATCATCACCCCTTTTGAGTTTCTTTGCCCGTTGGAGTAGATACTATATTCCTTCTCTTTTAGCCAGGTAAACTGATCGTGTTTTCTTATTATCCGCTAAGCCATTACAATTATAACTGGCTATACTAATTTCACCATTTGCCATAATGAAATACAAGTTTCAATTCCATTTATCATAATGTTTGTAAACTTATCATTAAAAAGTACCATGATGATTGAGTGTCCCTATAGCTATATTTTCACTGCGACTGAGTAAACCTCCAATTCTTCTCCACTACCCGCTAAAACCTCCACCCATCCCAAGTTGGGTTGTCATCCCATTGACTGGCAGACCACCCCTGCCCACCTGGGTACCAGGGGCCCCCAGAGACTGGGACCCATCCTTTGAAAAGAGCACACTATGCAACCTAGAGAAAAGAAGCAGATCAACAGCCAAAAGCATTTCCAATGCCCACACCTCAAATATACTGTATGTAGTTATAAAAATGATATATATGTTATGTAAAAAATGATTGCATATCTTAATTTGTTTCCACAATTAACGAATAGTATGTGTAATAATGTAGGCCCTTCCTATGAAGGATTGTTACCAATAACTAGGACTGACATTACAAAAATTACATTTACAGCAAGCAATTATTATTTTGCAAAAACAATTATTGTGATTCATCCTACCCTGTCCCTAAGATCATTACCCCATAGCAACATATGTGGGATACACACGCTCTCTCTCCACCCCTCCCCCACAAACAATCACAAGCTCAGATGTTCAACAGTTGTTCCAACCCCAAGCCCAACTCAAGAGGAGACTTGATGTGTGAATGCGTCTACAGTTGTAGCTGTTTGAGAATTGAGCAAGAATTGGGAGATATCTATACAATATGTAAAACTCTCTCTCTGTCACAACTCTTTCCTGCAGACACAAATTGGCTCTGGCTTTTGCAACCATTTTCCTTTTTCACTCATTTAACTCATCCATCAGCACCAACACAACTTCCAGTCCCAGCCTCAACACCAGCACCAACCCTGGACACAGCACCGGCCAACCACAAATGTCCCCTTCATCCAGTAACTGCCAGCTCAGACTCCACCCCTTCCCCTCCCCTAACACAAATAAACATTGTGGACTGAGTGATGTGCTGATTGACTGATGGACTGATTCTCCCGATTCTTTTGTGTTTGATTGACTGCTTTTGTTTTTGCTTTTGTTTGATTGGATGACCATTTGGTTTGCCTAATTTGAATTGATTGCTTATTGTTTGGATTTATTATTTAGAATTTGAAATGAATGATGACTGAATTTTAACTTATTTTACATTTTACCTGTAAAGATTTTTGGAAAAAACAAATGACAAACTATTTATGACAATACATTACATGTCTCATAAGGCCTTATTTTGATGCCTAGCTTTACCCTAATACAGTGGCCAGAAAAAGGCCTGCAAAGTAGGGTTGCAAAATTCTGGTATCTTAGGAACTAAGGCAGGACTCATATACACACACACACATGCACGCACAAACACACATACAGTAAACACACACACACACACACTACGTTCACATCTAGTTAATTGTCATTACACCAGTTTGTTTGTCACATTATCCCCTTGTCCTGATACATAAAGTACAGTTCCAACTGCAACGAATACAGCTATGTTTGCTTAGGCACTGTTACATATAATCCTAGCTGTGAAGACATTTCTTCCAGTCACTTCAAAAGATATGTTTAAGTCAGTTACTGTACTGTACCTATGAGGACCTGATTTTACAGTGCTTATATAAAAGTTCCAAACTTTTGCACCCACTCAGCAAACATAGCGGACAAAGGTGAATAAAGCGTGTCTGTGTTGGAAGCAGTGAACTCTGCTAGGAGAACATACCCAAACCAAACCAAACTATGTGTCACGTCCTGGCCAGTATAGGGTTAATTAGTATTGTAGTTTGGTCAGGACGTGACAGAGGGTATTTGTTTTATGTGGTTCGGGGTGGTGTGTTTTTGTTGAAGGGCATTTGGTTTAAGTATTCCGGGGTTTTTGGGTACTGTTTGGTGTTCTGGTATTCTATGTCTAGTCTAGTATGTCTGTTTCTATGTCTGGTTAATTGGGTTTGGGACTCTCAGTTGAAGGCAGGTGTTGTCTATCTGCCTTTGATTGAGAGTCCCATATATGAGGGTGTGTTTGTTGTTGTGGGTGATTGTGCTGTGTTGAGCTTTGCTTTGCTTTGCTTTGCTTTGCTTTGCTTTGCTTTGCTTTGCTTTGCTTTGCTTTGCTTTGCTTTGCTTTGCTTTGCTTTGCTTTGCTTTGCTTTGCTTTGCTTTGCTTTGCTTTGCTTTGCTTTGCTTTGCTGACTGTCAGTGTATCGTTTGTTTTCTTGTTTGTTGTTTTTGTATTCGTGTTGAATTTCATTAAATGTTCAAGATGAACTCTATCGACTCTGCTGCGTATTGGTCTACCTTTTCCGACGATGATTTCGTTATATCGTCTGAAGACGAAGATATTCGTGACACTGATTAACTCAACTACCTGCGGTTCAGCTCTCTGTCTAAACAGCTGAAAGCTGGCAAAGCTTTATTTTCTTTAGACTGGCCTCTGGCATCATGTCACTGAGTCCTCATGCCAGACAGACAGACAGAGGACTGTTGTACAGTATGTTTCTGAGGGATTCCAATGTAAATGTGTACTGTAACTGAGGAGCTGTACTGTCAGGGTTGGGGAGTAATGGATTACATGTAATCTGTTACATAAAACTAACTGTAATCCGTTACGTTACCAGCAAAAATATAGTAATTTGATTACAGATACTATTGAAAAACTAGATGAACACTTCTAGGATTACTTATAAATTAAAAAAGGATGTTTGAGAAAAAAATTTGGGGACACAATTCTGTTTTCTCAATGACATTCAAATCAGCATTAAAAACAGTTTAAGTTTAAGTTTGTTCCGCCTGAGCGTGTCTGAACACAAGTCAGAGACCACTACGATGACACACCAAATGCGTTGGCTGGATCGTGGGAAACGAGCAGGAATAGGTTTTTGTAGGCAATAGTCCAAGCTATGTCTTCCAACGGTGTGACTGTTATCGGCATCCAAAGATTATACATCCAACTTGAATAAACACTTGGACGCAAGGACAACAGCAGTGGTGTAGTCTAAGGGCGATACGGATATCACTTAATATTAATATCTATATAGCTCATTTATGTGAAAATGTTTTCTATTTCTCTCTTTATTGATGGGAAGGGCCCATAAGGAAGCATTTTGTTTAAAAAAGGTATAATCTTTGTAAATTATATCATAAATAGGACTGGTGGAGTTATGTCACACATGCAGCTAACAAAAATATATGGAAATGACTGCTCTACCCAAAATTACAAACAATTTATTGCAGCATTAACATAAAAATGGAAGAGGCAAGTGCAAGGGGGGAAAAGTAAGGAACTTGTCTGTCGGCCTTGCGTTAAAGACCAAAATACGTTAAAGAAATTTGTGATGAATAAAAAATATACCAGTTTCATTTAAGGACCAAAAAATGGACAGATGTGCCATATACAATACCAGTCAAAAGTTTGGACACGCCTACTCATTCCAGGGTTTTTCTTAATTTGTACTTTTTTATACATTGAAGAATAATAGTGAAGACATCAAAACAATGAAATAACACATATGGAATCATGTAGTAACCAATAAAGTGTTAAACAAACCAAAATGTATTTTATATTTGAAATTCTTCAAATTAGCCACCCTTTGCCTTGATGACAGCTTTGCACACTCTTGGCATTCTCTCAACCAGCTTCATGAGGTAGTCACCTAGAATGCATTTCAATTAACAGGTGTGCCTTAAAAGTACATTTGTGGAATCTCTTTCCTTCTTAATCAGATTGAGGCAATCAATTGTGATAAGGTAGGGGTGGTATACTGAAGATAGCCACTCTTTGAGTTGATGACAGCTTTGCACACTCTTGGCCTTCTCTCAACCAGCTTCATGAGGAATGATTTTACAACAGTCAAGAAGGAGTTCCCACATATGCTGAGCACTTGTTGGCTGCTTTTCCTTCAAGTGCACCTTGAATACTAAATAAATCATAGACAGTGTCACCAGAAAAGCACCCTCCTCATACATGCTTCACGGTGGGAACCACACATGCGGAGATCATCCGTTCACCTACTCTGCGTCTCAGAAAGACACGGCGGTTGAAACCAAAAATATCAAATTTGGACTCATCAGACCAAAGGACAGATTTCCACCGATCTAATGTCCATTGCTCGTATTTCTTGGCCCAAGCAAGTCTCTTCTTATTATTGGTGTCCGTTAGTGGTGGTTTATTTTCAGCAATTGGACCATGAAGGCCTACCAGATGAGCTAAATGCCTTTTATCCTCGCTTCGAGGCAAGCAACACTGAGGCATGCACGAGAGCACCAGATGTTCCGGACGACTGTGTGCTTACGCTCTCCATAGCCGATGTGAGCAAGACTTTTAAACAGGTCAAAATTTACAAAGCCGCGGAGCCAGACGAATTACCAGGACGTGTACTCAAAGCATGCGCGGACCAACTGGCAAGTGTCTTCACTGACATTTTCAACCTCTCCCTGACTGAATCTGTAATTCCTACATGTTTCAAACAGACAACCATAGTCCCTGTGCCCAAGAAAGTGAAGGTAACCTGCCTAAATGATTACCGCCCCGAAGCACTCACATCGGTAGCCATGAAGTGCTTTGAAAGGCTGGTCATGGCTCACATCAACACCATAATGCAGGAAACCCTAGACCCACTCCAAATCGCATACCACCCCAACAGATCCACAGGTGATGCAATCTCAGTCGCACTCCACACTGCCCTTTCCCACCTGGACAAAAGGAATTCCTACATGAGACTGTTGTTCATTGACTACAGCTCAGCATTCAACACCATAGTGCCCACAGTGCTCATCACTAAGCTAAGGACCCTGAGACTACACACCTCCCTCTGAAACTGGATCCTGGACTTCCTGATGGGCTGTCCCCAGGTGGTGAGGGTAGGCAATAACACATCTGCCACGCTGATCCTCAACACTGGGGCCCCTCAGGGGTGTGTGTTTAGTCCCCTGTTCACTCATGACTGCGTGGCAAAGCATGACTCCAACACCATCATTAAGTTTGCTGACGACACAACAGTGGTAGGCCTGATCACCGACAATGATGAGACTATAGGGAAGAGGTCAGAAACCTGGCAGTGTGGTGCCAGGACAACAACATCTCCCTCAATGTGATCAAGACAAAGGAGCTGATTGTGGACTATAGGAAAAGGCGGGCCAAACAGGCCCCAATTAACATCGACGGGGCTGAAGTGGAGTGGTTCGAGGGTTTCAAGTTCCTTGGTGTCCACATCACCAATGAACTATCATGGTCTAAACACACCAAGACAGCTGTGAAGAGTGCACAACAAAACCTTTTCCCCCTCATGAGACTGAAAGGATTTGGCATGGGTCCTGAGATCCTCAAAATGTTCTACAGCTGCACCATCAAGAGCATCCTGCCCGGATGCATGACAGCCTGGTATGGAAACTGCTCCGCATCTGACCGTAAGGCGCTACAGTGGGTAGTGCGTATGGCCCAGTACATCACTGGGGCCAAGCTTCCTGACATCCAGGACCTATATACTAGGAGGGGTCAGAGGAAGGCCCAAAAATAGGTCAAAGACTACATCCAGTCACTCAAGTCATAGACTGTTATATCTGCTACCGCATGGCAAGCTGTACCAGAGCGCCCAGTCTAGGACCAGAAGACCCCTTAATAGCTTCTGCCCCCAAGCCATAAGACTGATGAACAATTAATCGATCCGGACTATTTACATTGACACCCCTTTTGTTTTTACACTGCTGCTACTCACTGTTTATTATCCATGCATAGTCACTTTACAAATTACCTCAACTAACCTGTACCCCCGCACATTGACTTTGGACTGGTAGCCCCTGTATATACAGTAGCCTCGTTATTGTTATGTATTTTTCTTGTGTTACTTTTTGATTTTATTTCTTTTGTAAATATTTTCTTAACTCTATTTCTTGAACTGCGTTGTTAGTTACGAGTTTTAAGTAAACATTTCACGGTAAGGTCTACACCTGTTGTATTCGGCACATGTGACAAATAAAATTAGATTTGATTAGAATTTGATTCACATAGTCTGCTCTCAACAATTGATGTTGAGAAATGTCTGTTACTTGAACTCTGTGAAGCATTTATTTGGGATGCAATTTCTGAGACTGTGTCACGCTTGTCTTCGTCTTCCGACGATAGTGCGAAATCGTCATCAGAAAAGGTAGACCAATATGCAGCAGGTACGTGTATGCTCATTTTGATGATTTATTAACTTCAAACAAATGACCGTACAAAAATAACAAACACGAGAAACGAACGACAACAAACAGTCTGGCAAAGCCTAGGGCTGAACACAGAACAATCACCCACAAATCACAAACACAGACACACCCTTATATATGAGACTCTCAATCAAAGGCAGATAGACAACACCTGCCTTCAACTGAGAGTCCCAATCCCAATTAACCAACATAGAAACACACTCACCAGACTAGACATAGAAATACATAAACAGACTATAAACCAAAACCCCGGAAATACTAAATCAAACACCCTTAATCAAACACACCACCCTGAACCACATAAAACAAATACCCTCTGTCACGCCCTGACCAAACTACAAAACAATTAACCTTATATACTGGCCAGGACGTGACAGTACCCCCCCCTTAAAGGTACTACCCCAGAAGCACCTTAACAAAAAAAAAATTACCCCCAAACAATACCCAAAAGAAAAATTCCCCCTTACTAAAGGGAGGGAAGGGAGGGTGGCTGCCGTCAACGACGGCACTGTGCTACACCCCCCCTCCCCAACCCACCTATATTGGAGGCGGCTCAGGTTCTGGCCGTTCCAGGCAGTCTGGGCAGTCTGGCAGTTCGGGGCAGTCTGGTGGCTCGGGGCAGTCTGGTGGCTCGGGGCAGTCTGGTGGCTCGGGGCGGTCTGGGCAGTCTGTCAGCTCGGGGCGGTCTGGGCAGTCTGTCAGCTCGGGGCGGTCAGGGCAGTCTGTCAGCTCGGGGCGGTCAGGGCAGTCTGGCCGTTCCGGCAGGTCAGGGCAGTCTGGCCGCTCCGGCAGGTCAGGGCAGTCTGGCCGCTCCGGCAGGTCAGGGCAGTCTGGCCGCTCCGGCAGGTCAGGGCAGTCTGGCCGCTCCGGCAGGTCAGGGCAGTCTGGCCGCTCCGGCAGGTCAGGGCAGTATGGCCGCTCCGGCAGGTCAGGGCAGTCTGGCCGCTCCGGCAGGTCAGGGCAGTCTGGCCGCTCCGGCAGTTCAGCGCAGTCTGGCCGCTCCGGCAGTTCAGCGCAGTCTGGCCACTCCGGCAGTTCAGCGCAGTCTGGCCACTCCGGCAGTTCAGCGCAGTCTGGCCACTCCGGCAGTTCAGCGCAGTCTGGCCACTCCGGCGACTGTTGACTGACGGGCAGCTCCGGCGACTGTTGACTGACGGGCAGCTCCGACGACTGTTGACTGACGGGCAGCTCCGACGACTGTTGACTGACGGGCAGCTCCGACGACTGTTGACTGACGGGCAGCTCCGACGACTGTTGACTGACGGGCAGCTCCGACGACTGTTGACTGACGGGCAGCTCCGACGACTGTTGACTGACGGGCAGCTCCGACGACTGTTGACTGACGGGCAGCTCCGACGACTGTTGACTGACGGGCAGCTCCGACGACTGTTGACTGACGGGCAGCTCCGACGACTGTTGACTGACGAGGCTGGGTTTACGCACTTTCAGTTTAGTGCGGGGAGCGGGAACAGGACGAGTCGGACTGGTTGGACGCACTTCCGGGTCCGCACGCGAGACAGGAGCTGGAAACCCAGGGCTATGGAGGCGCACAGCCGGTCTAGATCTTACCTCCTGCACAACCCGCCTTGGCTCGATGGAACTAGTAGCCCTGCACGAGCGGAGTGCTCGTACAGGGCAGACTGGGCTGTGCAGGGGCTTGATGGTAGCCGTGCGTAGAGCGGGAGTTGGGTAGCCTGGTCCTCGGAGGCGTACCGGCGACCAGATGCGCTGCGCAGGCATCCTCCTACCAGGCTGGATGCCCGCTCTAGCACGGCACCTGCGAGGGGCTGGAATAACTCGCACCGGACTGTGCGTGCGTATGGGTGAGATATTGCGCTTCTCAGCGAAACATGGCGCTCCCCACCTCATACGCTCCTCCATATAACCACGGGTAGCTGGCTTCCGGCTCTTCCCTCGCCTAGCCAAACTACCCGTGTGCCCCCCCAAAAAAATGTCTTGGGGGTGCCTCTCGTGCTTCTCCCTCAGCGCGTCTCTGGCCTCGTACCACCGCCTCTCTGCCTTGGCTGCTTCTATTTCCCACTGCGGGCGGCGATACTCCCCAGCCTGATGCCAAGGTCCGGCCCCGTCCAGAACTTCCTCCCAAGTCCACTTCTCTCGTTTGTCCTCCTCGAACGCCGTCTGCTCCTTCCTCTGCTGCTTGGTCCTTTGGTGGTGGGTGATTCTGTCACGCTTGTCTTCGTCTTCCGACGATAGTGCTAAATCGTCATCAGAAAAGGTAGACCAATATGCAGCAGGTACGTGTATGCTCATTTTGATGATTTATTAACTTCAAACAAATGACCGTACAAAAATAACAAACACGAGAAACGAACGACAACAAACAGTCTGGCAAAGCCTAGGGCTGAACACAGAACAATCACCCACAAATCACAAACACAGACACACCCTTAGATATGAGACTCTCAATCAAAGGCAGATAGACAACACCTGCCTTCAACTGAGAGTCCCAATCCCAATTAACCAACATAGAAACACACTCACCAGACTAGACATAGAAATACATAAACAGACTATAAACCAAAACCCCGGAAATACTAAATCAAACACCCTTAATCAAACACACCACCCTGAACCACATAAAACAAATACCCTCTGTCACGCCCTGACCAAACTACAAAACAATTAACCTTATATACTGGCCAGGACGTGACAGACTGGTAACTCTAATGAACTTATCCTCTGCAGAAGAGGTAACTCTGGGTCTTCTTTCCTGTGGCAGCCCTCATGAGAGACGATTTTTGCGACTGCACTTGAAGAAACTTTAAAAGTTCTTGAAATTCTCTTTACTTATTTGAGCTTTTCTTGACATAATATGGACTTGGTCTTTTACCAAATAGGGCTATCTTCTGTAAACCACCCCTACCTTGTCACAACACAACTGATTGGCTAAAATGGATAAAGAAGGAAAGAAATTCCACAAATTAACTTTTAACAAGGCACACCTGTTAATTTAAATGCATTCCAGGTGACTAGCTGATGAAGCTGGTTGAGAGAATGCCAAGTGTATGCAAAGCTGTCATCAAGGCAAAGTGTGGCTACTTTGAAGAATCACAAAAATAAAATATATTTTGATTTGTTTCAAACTTTTTTGGTTACTTCTTAATTCCATATGTGTTATTTCACAGTTTCGATGTCTTCACTATTATGCAATGTAGAAAATAGTACAAATTAAGAAAAACCCTTGAATGAGTGTCCAATCTTTTGACTGGTACTGTGTATAAATGCCCAAACTGTGCATAAACTGTAGCCAACTAGGCCATCTGGCCGCAGCCTGCACAGCCAGAGCTGTAAAGACAACCTTCCCACTTTGGACTGCACCCTGTAACCTGTGTAGGAACGGCAGCCACTTCTTCAGAACCTGCCCCAGTTCCCACACAGGCAGGGTAAGAGCAAAAAACCCAACCCCACTAACCCCTACCCCATCCACCAGACAACAACAATGAAGAAGCCAGAACCAGTCCCAGAACCCAGAACTTTCCACATGCAACGCCCAACCCACCACCCAAAACGTCCCAGAAACAGCCCCCACCACCACCCAAGTCATCCCAGAAACCATGACCCTGACATTACCATCAGAACAGAAATACACACTCCAGATGGCTGTTCATGGTTGCCTCCCCACTAGGGAATTCATCCATAGACGGCAGAGGATATAACCACAACTGTCGCCTCCATCCAGCAATTGCCAGCCCAGACCCCACCCCTCCCCCAACACACAGACACTTTATGGATTAACTGACAGATTGACAGACTAATTCTTCTGATTCTTTTTTGATCGCTTTTATTTATTTATTTTTTGATTGGATGACCATTTGGTTATTGTTTGAATTGTTTATTCTTTTGAATTGTTTTATTGACGATCGATTGAGTGATTGATTCTCATTGTAACTGATTGAATGTTTTACCTGTAAGAATTTTGAAAATAAAATGAATAAAATCACTTTTTAATATACATTTTTAAGATGAATATTGAAATATTATAACTGTAACAGAGGGACAGCGCCTTTCCTTGTGATTCTATTGTGATTCTACTGTATCTCAAATTAGACAAACAGATGTTCAATTTGAAGTCATTGCTAGCTCGTCAGTATGATGTTATTTGAATGAGAAGGATGGTACCCCGCTCTGGTTAACATGTTCTCACCTGATTGGCTGGCGTTGGCTTCGGTTGTCGTTTGACTTATCCCATTGGTGTGAAGGGAGGCGGAGCGGGACAGGGGGAGGGCGGGATGTCGGGTGGGGACTGGTATGAAGGTGGGGTCCAGGTCTAGGATCAACTGGTTGAGCTGCTCGATGGACTCATCCATGTCTGTTGCTAACGAGGCAAGCTCCTCCTGCCCACAGGGTTCCCCTGAGGGTGAGGGTGTGTGTGTGTGGTGTGTGGCATGTGTAGTGTGTTGGACATGTGTGGTGTGTGTGGCATATGTGGTGTGTGTGGAATGTTTGTCACTGTCCATCTGCACAGGCGACCTCTCAACCCCTACCCCTTCCTCCACTCGTCTCTGCACCGCCTCTCTTCTGCTGGTCCCCGTATTGGGCATGTCTGGAACTGACAGGGTGTCTGGACCAATCAGAGGAGGTGTATCCACAGGGCTGTCCCACCACCTGTCTGTTTGTTCCTCCCCCTCTGGGGCGTCGACCATCTGCTGCTGCTGCACCCATGATTGGGTGTTGTGGGTGGATGGTGTGGAGTATCCACTTCCACTCTGGACCAATTGCTGGGCTTCAGGCAGGATCTCAGAGGACAATGAGCCAATGCTAGCCGAGCTATGCCTGTCCAAGGTGGGGCTAGCCTCAGGGATAACCTCGTCATCATCCAGGATGTCTGTCTCCCTCTCGCTGGGCAAGGCCTCCCCATTGACAGGCTGCCCTAAGCCTTCCTTGTCCCCGTCCAACTTCCCCTCTCCATTACTGGAGTCTAGGAGCTTTGTCATGTTTTCCAGAGGAGGCTGAGCCTTCTCCAGCCCAACCCCAGATAGAAGCCTCCTTTGCTGGTTACCTTCGTCCTCACTGGGCCCTCTCCCGGGGCTCACTGCAGTAATAACCCCAGTCCACTGGGAGGCAATAGAGAGGCCTGAATCGCTGTTGGCTGACAGGGCGAGGTCACTGGGGATAGGGCCGCTGCTTGTCAGGGGAAACATCACCTCCTTTGTCACTACTCTCTTCCTCACTCTGGCGTAGAGGCTGCCATCGGCAGGGCCAGGGCTATGAGGCAGAGCTGAGGAAGAGGCAGAGAAGATGTGTAAAACAGACAGCAATAACACTTAGACACACAGAGACAAAAAGTATGACACGCTTAACAACTTAGAACCCTCAATCTCTTTTAATCATCCTTCGACACACACACAGAGGCCTGGTGCACTGGACACACACACACGCACAGTGCGAAGTGTAGGTCCAAAAGGCTTCTTAACAGCTTCTACCCCCAGGCCTTGCATTGACCCCACCTTTTTTTTATGCTGCTTTTACTCGCTGTTTATTATCTATGCATAGCTACTTTACCCCTACCTACATGTACATATTACCTGAATTACCTCAATTAACCTCTGCCTATTGACTCAGTACTTGATCCCCCTGTGTATAGCCTCGTTATTGTTATTACATTTCAATCTCAGTTGAACCTCCCCTTTGCCCTCAGAACAGCCTCAATTCGTCAAGGCATGGACTCTACAAGGTGTGGAAAAAGTTCCACAGGGATACTGGCCCATGTTGACTCCAAATGCTTCCCACAGTTGTGTCAAGTTGGCTGAATGTCCTTTGGGTGGTGGACCATTCTTGATACCCACGGGAAACTGTTGAGCTTGAAAAACCCATCAGTGCTGCAGTTCTTGACACAAACCGGTGTGCCTGGCACCTACTACCATACCCCGGTCAAAGGCACTTACATCTTTTGTCTTGCCCCTTCACCGTCTGAATGGCACTCATATACAATCCATGTCTCAATTGTCTCATGTCTCATCTACACTGATTGAAGGGGATTTAACAAGTGACGTCAATAAGGGATCAAAGCTTTCATATGGATTCACCTAGTCAGTCTATATCATGGAAAGAGTGTCCTTAATGTTTTGTGCAGTCAGTGTAGTTTCAGCAGAGAGGAAGAGGCTAAGCGAGAGGGTTCACTCGTCAAAATCTGTCCATTATAAGCCCAATGTGTTTCTATGGGAATAATATGCAGACCTAAGCTTGTCACCTGCCTTCCCATCTTTGGGACAAAGACTCCCGTTGTTATGGCGGAGACATGAGCATCTCATCATTATATCAGATCTCTGGGTTCAGCCTCTTGCAAATAGGAAAGGAAATTGGCGGGTGCACAGTGCACTGTTAGGATGCCCTAAAGTAAATTGATATTTTGGCAAAATTATGTCTAAATAAAATTATTTAAAATACTTCACCACTGAGCATGACTTAGCCACAGAGGATCATTAGTTCTAATCCTGGATGTTGATTGGTTAAAACTACATTTGAGCCGGTGTCTATTCCACAAGTTACCACCAAATCTATGACGTTCAAATGCCTATTTACTCTGACTCCTCAATCCATTGTCTCATCAGAACAGCCAGGTAATTTATATACTAGATCTACACTGTAAAAAGCATTTAGACATTATCCCCCATTTCTTTTAGACTAGCATTTGGTTTTCCACAGCGGAGATTTGTAATAACCTTGCTGTCTCTCCGAGATTTGCAACATTGTTTTAGTAGTGAAATTCGATATCCAGCTGTCCTATGGTAAAAAACATGTTGAGAGTCGGGACTTTGCTGTTATTCTGGCTGCACAGTTAGAAGTGACTGTGTTAGCCAAAGGTGGCAAGCTAGAGCTTCTTAGGGATAGGCCCCTTTTTTATCCATTTCCTGTCTGAATGACGTGCCCAAAGTAAACTGCATGTAGCTCTGGCCCTGAAGCCAGGATATGCATATAATTGGCACTGTCACAACGTCGACTGAAGGTGGCGCCTCTCCCCGTTCGGGCGGCCCTCGGCGGTCGTCGTCGCCGGCCTACTAGCTGCCACCGATCCTCTGTTAACTTTCTTTTTGTTAGGTCTAGTTTAGGTTGCACCTGTGTTGTGTTAGTTCATTAGTGGGGGGGTTATTTAGTCTTTCTGTGTAGGGTTTTGTTTGTGCGTGATTGTTTTCGTCAGGTTTGTTAGGCTGGGGTTAGGTGTTTTCCCTCTGCCTGTGTATTAGTAAGGCTGCGAGTTTTGAGCTGCGCCCCTACTTTGATTTCGGGCTCATTCTGTCTATTTTGTATTGTTGCCCTGCCTTGCCTGTTTTTTGGCTCTTTGAGGTTTGTGTCAATTAAACGTGTGTTCACGGACATTTGTCTCCTGCGCCTGACTTCACCCCTCCTGCTTCCTTGAGTACCCCTTGACAGGTACCATTGTAAAGAAAACACTTAAATGCAAGAGAAATGTCATATTGAAATTAGCTCGCTGGATGCAATTCCTATGGCCTCCACAAGGTGGCAGCAGTCTATGTTCAAGGTTTCAGGCTTTTAACTTTTAAAAAAAGAATAAGAAATAACAGTTTTAGTAGAAAGACAAGTCTTGGAAATTTGTGTTTGCGTGCGCCATGAAGAAATTACTGCTAAAATAGGTTTCCTATTGAACATACTTCTTTCTGAAAGAAATATTATAGGTTGATTACATTTTAGGGTATCTGAGGAGTAAATAGAAATGTATTTTGACGTGTTGAAACAAAGTTAAGGGGTAGATTTTATGATTCCTTTCTATGCAAGCTGAACAAGTGGATTACTCAAATCGATGGCACCAACTAAACATACTTTTTGTTATATAAAGAAAGATTTTATCTAACAAAACGACACTACATGTTATAGCTGGGACCCTTTGGATGACAAATCAGAGGAACATTTTTAAAAAGTAAGTGAATATTTAATCGTTATATGTGAAAGTATGAAACCTGTGCCGGTGGAAAAATATTTTGATGTGGGGCGCCATCCTCAAACAATCTCATGGCATGTTTTCACTGTAATAGCTACTGTAAATCAGACAGTGCAGTTAGATTAAAAAGAATGTAAGCTTTCAGACGATATAAGACATTTATATGTACCTAAATGTTTAAAATCCATAATATTTATGATTATTTAGTTGAATTGTGCGCCCTCCAGTTTCACAGGAAGTTGTCCCGCTAGCGGGACACTGATCCTTAAGACTAGCAAGCAAGGGATAAGAACATTCACAGCCATCATGCTAATGGCACATTTAGAATGAACGACTGTTCTATTTGAATATCCATAGATTTAGAACAAAAATACTTAATGACTGGGTCACGTCTCCGGCAACCGAACCGATAGAACTAACGACCAGCCAGCTTGGGTAGCAAATCATCGATTTGTGTCAGGACTATATCTCGTGGAAGGATTAAATAGTATGAATAAATTCATAAAAATAATGTTTTTAATTAAAATAATAATAATTTGAATATGTTGGTAACCCGTTGTATAAAAGTGATAATTCCCTCAAAGCCAGTGTTTTGAGGATATATTGGCACAGTTTGCCGGCCCTCAACATTGTCTCGGCCCTAACATCACCCGTGCAATATATGCTCCAGTCACCAGCTTTTCGGGCATTATCACTTAATCACAATGTCACGTCCTGACCATAGTAAGAAGTTATTTTCTATGGTAGAGTAGGTCAGGGCATGACAGGGGGTGTTTGTCTGTTTTTGTATTTCTATGTTCAGTTTCTAGTTTTGTATTTCTATGTTGGTGTTGTTTGGGTTGATCTCCAATTGGAGGCAGCAGATCCTCGTTACCTCTAATTGGAGGTCATATTTATGTTGATGTTTGTCCCATCTGTGGTTGTGGGTGATTATATTTTGAGTAGTGTGTTTTCTCTCTGTGTGACGGTTTGTTGTTTTTGTGTTTCAAGTATTAGTGTATTGCATTTCAGTTTCACGTTAAATAAAATATGTGGAACTACGAACACGCTGCATTTTGGTCCGATCCTTTTGACAGCCGTGACACACAAGTGTGTAGGCCTATACCTATTTGGGGTGCCTGCAATTTGGGTAGTGCACCTAGCAATACTGCCCTACCAAGCATAAAGCTAGTAACTGCTCATAGCGTGAAACTGGGAGAAATGTCTTATATTTACCTTGGTTTCACAGTAACTTTATGCAGTTACTGCTAACATGACCCCCATTTTCTCCAAAACACAATACAATAGAGGCAGGATACTTGTACACATGATTAAGCATATATTTAATGTAGCAAAAAATGATATTAACTCATTTTTGACCAAATGAGCAGTTACTGCCTTTTTACTTGGAAGTGCAGAATAGTTCTAGCTGATTGAGTTGCGTCTGTCAGTGAAAAGCATAAAAAATATTTGTGAAGAGAATGTGTCTTAAGAATAATTTAAAATGTTGCGTCATGAAGAAGGGGAGGGGTGTGTGGCGAACACATGGTGCGTCTCTCTCCAGAATGCATGCATATGTACAGTTGAAGTCGGAAGTTTACATACACTTAGGTTGGAGTCATTAAATCTCGTTTTTCAACCAATACACTTATTTCTTGTTAACAAACTATAGTTTTGGCAAGTCGGTTAGGACATCTACTTCGTGCATGACACAAGTCATTTTTCCAACAATTGTTTACAGACAGATTATTTCACTTATAACTCACTGTATCACAATTCCAGTGGGTCAGAAGTTTACATACACTAAGTTGACTGTGCTTTTAAACAGCTTGGAGAATTCCAGAAAATGATGTCATGGCTTTTTTTTTGATAGGCTAATTGACATAATTTGAGTCAATTGGAGGTGTACCTGTGGATGTATTTCAAGGCCTACCTTCAAACTCAGTGCCTCTTTGCTTGACATCATGGGAAAATCAAAAGAAATCAGCCAAGACAACAGAAAAAAATTGTAGACCTCCACAAGTCTGGTTCATACTTGGGAGCAATTACAAACGCCTGAAGGTACCACGTTCATCAGTCCAAACAATAGTACGCAAGTATAAACACCATGGGACCACGCAGCCTTCATACCGCTCAGGAAGGAGTCACGTTCTTTCTCCTAGAGATTAACGTACTTTGGTGCGAAAAGTGCAAATCAATCCCAGAACAACAGCAAAGGACCTTGTGAAGATGCTGGAGGAAACAGGTACAAAAGTATCTATATCTAAGGTAAAACAAGTCCTATATCGACATAATCTGAAAGGCCGCTCAGCAAGGAAGAAGCCACCACTCCAAAACCGCCATAAAAAAGCCTGAATGTGGTTTGCAACTGCACATGGGGACAAAGATCGTACTTTTTGGAGAAATGTCCTTTGGTATGATGAAACAAAAATAGAACTGTTTGGCCATAATGACCATCGTTATGTTTGGAGGAAAAAGGGGGACGCTTGCAAGCTGAAGAACACCATCCCAACCGTGAAGCACGGGGGTGGCAGCATCATTTTGTGGGGGTGCTTTGCTGCAGGAGGGACTGGTGCACTTCACAAAATAGATGGCATCATGAGGATAGAAAATTATGTGGATATATTCAATTATATTCAGCTTGGTCGCAAATGGGTCTTCCAAATGGAAAATGACCCCAAGCATACTTCCAAAGTTGTGGCAAAATGGCCTAAGGACAACAAAGTCAAGGTATTGGAGTGGCCATCACAAAGCCCTGACCTCAAACCTATAGAAAATTTGTGGGCAGAACTGAAAAAGCGTGTGCGAGTAAGAAGGCCTACAAACCTGACTCAGTTACACCAGCTCTGCCAGGAGGAATGGGACAAAATTCACCCAACTTATTGTGGGAAACTTGTGGAAGGCTACCCAAAACGTTTAACCCAAGTTAAACAATTTAAAGGCAATGCTACCAAATACTAATTGAGTGTATGTAAACTTCTGACCCACTGGGAATGTGATGAAAGAAATAAAAGCTGAAATAAATCATTCTCTCTACTATTATTCTGACATTTCACATTCTTAAAATAAAGTGGTGATCCTAACTGACCTAAGACAGGGAATTTTTACATGGATTAAATGTCAGAAATTGTGAAAAACTGAGTTTAAATGGATTTGTCTAAGGTGTATGTAAACTTCCGACCTCAACTGTATGAAAGTGCCCATCTGTCTGATTTCTTAACCGCGTACACAACTAATAAGCTGAGCTTCTCAGTTATTTTTTGTTCATCTCACACAAGTCAACAAAGTCTGTTTTTTAACATCCATTGCAAATAATAGTTCCTCAGTACTTAAAAAATATTTTCAACACTCCCAGCCTCGATAATCACCAACGCTTCGGTGTGAAAGAACCAAATGTCATGATCTGGTGATCCCATATATCTTGTAGAAACATCACTGGAGCAGGAAACTCTGAGGGCACGGAATAGGCTAGTTGATACAATGTTGTAAGTTCGCTAGCTACTGCTTCAGGCCGGAACCAGTGATGATTTGATACAATGTTGCACTTCACTAGCAACAGATCAAGTCAAGACAGTTAGAAAGGGAGGCAGAATAGAAAAAAACGGAATGTTTTCTACTGTTTTATTTGTTGGCTTTAGACATATGTATTTTACTTAGTTGACGATGGAAGTTATAGGCCTACTTCTGAATTGGCCTAAAGGCTATCTCAGAGTCCTATGCTCTCATTTCTTTAGCCGCCAATGGATCACAGTTTACCAATGTGTCCATATGGCAGAGGCTGGTCCTCTTGCCATAGTTGAATTTTTACTTTAAGATTTTTATAATTTTACTTCAGATTTTTATGATTAACCATCTGACAATGATTATTATTGAAATGAAACTGTTCCATGAAAATGCACATTTAAAAATAATCATAATTGGCATGCAGATCAGTATAAATGGTAGGATAAATCGTAAGCTTCCCCAAACTTGAAACTCACAAGCTTCCTATGTTTTTACTATTACACCCGTTAAAAAAAAACGTGCCCACTTATGGAAATCAAAGGCCCCTCCAACTGATTTGTTCTGGTGCCGGCCCTGCTGTGAGAGGACACAGATGGCAAGCTCTCTCTCACACACACACACATGCACACCACACACAAAGTGACCTCTAATATCAGATTAAACCAGGAAAGACAAAAAGGATTGTAGAATGAACTAGAGAGTGGTTCCAGCTGACTAGCCACTCTGTTCTACAAAACTACAATAATGCACCAGATGTTGATATTTGTAACAGCAGTTGTCATGGAGAGAAGACCAAGGCGCAGCAGGTATGTGAATACTCATCTTTTTATTACCAAACTCGGGCTGGGCCGGAAGGCATGCGGGCCACTCGGGCTGGGCCGGAAGGCATGCGGGCCACTCGGGCTGGGCCGGAAGGCATGCGGGCCACTCGGGCTGGGCCGGAAGGCATGCGGGCCACTCGGGCTGGGCCGGAAGGCATGCGGGCCACTCGGGCTGGGCCGGAAGGCAGGAGGGCCACTCGGGCTGGGCCGGAAGGCAGGAGGGCCACTCGGGCTGGGCCGGAAGGCAGGAGGGCCACTCGGGCTGGGCCGGAGGGCAGGAGGGCCACTCGGGCTGGGCCGGAGGGCAGGAGGGCCACTCGGGCTGGGCCGGAAGGCAGGAGGGCCACTCGGGCTGGGCCGGAAGGCAGGAGGGACACTCGGGCTGGGCCGGAAGGCAGGAGGGACACTCGGGCTGGGCCGGAGGGCAGGAGGGCCACTCGGGCTGGACCGGAGGGCAGGAGGGCCACTCGGGCTGGACCGGAGGGCAGGAGGGCCACTCGGGCTGGACCGGAGGGCAGGAGGGCCACTCGGGCTGGACCGGAGGGCAGGAGGGCCACTCGGGCTGGACCGGAAGGCAGGAGGGCCACTCGGGCTGGACCGGAAGGCAGGAGGGACACTCGGGCTGGACCGGAGGGCAGGAGGACCACTCGGGCTGGACCGGACAGGCCGGGCACCCTGGCAGATCAAGGCAGGCGGGCACCTCTGGCAGAACAGGGCAGTCTGGCCACTCTGGCAGAACAGGGCAGTCTGGCAGAACAGGGCAGTCTGGCCACTCTGGCAGAACAGGGCAGTCTGGCCACTCTGGCAGAACAGGGCAGTCTGGCCACTCTGGCAGAACAGGGCAGTCTGGCCACTCTGGCCACTCCGGCAGTTCAGCGCAGTCTGGCCACTCCGGCAGTTCAGCGCAGTCTGGCCACTCCGGCAGTTCAGCGCAGTCTGGCCACTCCGGCAGTTCAGCGCAGTCTGACCACTCCGGCGACTGTTGACTGGCGGGCAGCTCCGACGACTGTTGACTGGCGGGCAGCTCCGACGACTGTTGACTGGCGGGCAGCTCCGACGACTGTTGACTGGCGGGCAGCTCCGACGACTGTTGACTGGCGGACAGCTCCGACGACTGTTGACTGGCGGACAGCTCTGACGACTGTTGACTGGCGGGCAGCTCTGGTGATGGTTGACTGGCGGGCAGCTCTGACTGTTGACTGGCGGGCAGCTCTGGTGACTGTTGACTGGCGGACAGCTCTGACGACTGTTGACTGGCGGGCAGCTCTGGTGATGGTTGACTGGCGGGCAGCTCTGACTGTTGACTGGCGGGCAGCTCTGGTGACTGTTGACTGGCGAGGCTGGGCCGACGCACCAGACTCCTGATGCGTGGGGCTGGTACCGGGCGCACTGGGCTGTGCGTCCGTATCGGCGAGATGGTGCGTACCTCAGCGTAACATGGCGCCCTCCACCTCATACGCACCTCCCTGTAGTCACGGGTAGCTGGCTTACGGCTCTTCCCTGGCCTGGCCAAACTACCCGTGTGCCCCCCCCAAAAAAAATCTTGGGGCTGCCTCTCGGGTTCCCTTAGCTCCCTTAACTTGTCCTCCCAGAATTGTCTCTCGTCTCGCCAGGTCCATTCCTCCTTTTTTCTCTCCTGTGGCTTCCTCCTCTTCTGCTGCTTGGTCCTGGTTTGGTGGGTGGTTCTGTAACAACAGTTGTCATGGAGAGAAGACCAAGGCGCAGCAGGTATGTGAATACTCATCTTTTTATTACCAAAACAAAAGGAGTAGAGCATCCACAGGAACAACACAAAAGGGTGACACCAGTGACAGTTCTGCAGGCTATAAAAGCAGTGCAAAAAACAACCACCCACAACCCCACAAGGCAAAGTAGGCACCTTATGTGTGACTCCCAATCAACCACAACCCTCTACAGCTGTGCTTGATTGGAAGTCACACGGCCAAAATCAATGAAACAATAACAAACACACACTCCCTTCTGCCACGTCCTGACCCAACTACCCCCTCTACTGGTCAGGACGTGACAATATTAGATAACACACAAATTCCTCTATCTGATGGAAGCTGTTTAGACAGACATTTTCATCTTGAAGAGCAATAATAACATACTCACTGTAACAATGCATGCATAACATACACAGTATATAGCTACCGTAACTATAAAGTTTGTGCCACAAAATTGCACTAGATGTTGATATTAGGTATCACATTCCCTAAAGACATCTTAGCTAAAGACATCCCTCTCTGCGGATGACTTCGTCAACCATTTTGAAAAGAAGGTTGACGACATCCGATCCTCGTTTGTTAAGTCAAACGACACTGCTGGTCCTGCTCACATTGCTTTGACCTCTTTCTCCCCTCTCTCTCCAGATGAAATCTTGCGACTTGTGACGGCCGGCCGCCCAACAACCTGCCCGCTTGACCCTATTCCATCCTCTCTTCTCCAGAACATTTCCGGAGACCTTCTCCCCTACCTCACCAACTCATCCTTGATCGCTGGCTACGTCCCTTCTTCAAGAGAGCGAGAGTTGCACCCCTTCTCAAAAAACCTACACTCGATCCCTCTGATGTCAACAACTACAGACCAGTATCTTTTCTTTCTTTTCTCTCCAAAACTCTTGAGCGTGCCGTCCTTGGCCAGCTCTCTTGCTATCTCTCTCAGAATTACCTTCTTGATCCAAATCAGTCAGGTTTAAAGACTGGTTATTCAACTGAGACTGCTCTTCTCTGTGTCACGGAGGCTCTCCGCACTGCTAAAGCTAACTCTCTCTCCTCTGCTCTCATCCTTCTAGACCTATCTGCTGCCTTTGATACTGTGAACCATCAGATCCTCCTCTCCACCCTCTCCGAGTTGGGCATCTCTGGCGCGGCTCACTCTTGGATTGCGTCCTACCTGACAGGTCGCTCCTACCAGGTGGCGTGGCGAGAATCCGTCTCCGCACCACGTGCTCTCACCACTGGTGTCCCCCAGGGCTCAGTTCTAGGCCCTCTCCTATTCTCACTATACACCAAGTAACTTGGCTCTGTCATATCCTCACATGGTCTCTCCTATCATTGCTACGCAGACGACACACAATTAATCTTCTCCTTTCCCCCTTCTGATAACCAGGTGGCGAATCGCATCTCTGCATGTCTGGCAGACATATCAGTGTGGATGACGGATCACCACCTCAAGCTGAACCTCGGCAAGACGAAGCTGCTCTTCCTCCCGGGGAAGGACTGCCCGTTCCATGATCTCGCCATCACGGTTGAAAACTCCCTTGTGTCCTCCTCCCAGAGTGCTAAGAGCCTTGGCGTGACCCTGGACAACACCCTGTCGTTCTCCGCTAACATCAAGGCGGTGACCCGATCCTGTAGGTTCATGCTCTACAACATTCGCAGAGTACGACCCTGCCTTACACAGGAAGCGGCGCAGGTCCTAATCCAGGCACTTGTCATCTCCCGTCTGGATTACTGCAACTCGCTGCTGGCGGGGCTCTCTGCCTGTGCCATTAAACCCTTACAACTCATCCAGAACGCCGCAGCCCGTCTGGTGTTCAACCTTCCCAAGTTCTCTCACGTCACCCCACTCCTCCGCACACTCCACTGGCTTCCAGTTGAAGCTCGCATCTGCTACAAGACCATGGTGCTTGCCTACGGAGCTGTGAGGGGAACGGCACCTCCATACCTTCAGGCTCTGATCAGTCCCTACACCCAAAGAAGGTCACTGCGTTCATCCACCTCTGGCCTGCTCGCCTCCCTACCTCTGTGGAAGCACAGTTCCCGCTCAGCCCAGTCAAAACTGTTAGCTGCTCTGGCACCCCAATGGTGGAACAAGCTCCCTCACGACGCCAGGACAGCGGAGTCAATCACCACCTTCTGGAGACACCTGAAACCCCACCTCTTTAAGGAATACCTGGGATAGGATAAAGTAATCCTTCTAACCCCCCCACCCCCCCCCCCCCAAATAAAGATATAGATGTACTATTGCAAAGTGGTTGTTCCACTGGATATCATAAGGTGAATGCACCAATTTGTAAGTCGCTCTGGATAAGAGCGTCTGCTAAATGACGTAAATGTAAATGTAGAACATCTGGGTTCTCCTTCCATCCAGACTTTTCATAAATGAAACAGTGTGTGCATTCCAAATGACACCCTATTCCGTATATAATGCATTACTTTTGACCAGAGCCATATGGGACACTATATTGCGCACATCTTGTCTCATTCATAAAACAATCTCAGCAGACAGACTGCTGAACCCACAGAGCAGTAAAATAAACATATTATAGATTCATATAGCTACCAGTATGACACACTAACCTGAAACATTGTGTGGGTGCCCCTTATAGGAAAAACCACTTGATTTCACGTGGAAAATCACATGATTTCACATGAAATTTCACATGTGAAAACATGTGGTTTTGGAACACTTCACTTAACATTTCACATGTGGAAACATGTGGTTCTGGAACACTGCACATGTGAAAACAAGAATGTGTTGTTATGATACACACAGTGCTTTTAACATACAATGTTTTCAACTTACATATTTGACACACTTTCACATACATGACTACATTGTGTATGTTTATTTTTTCAGTAAATACTTTTCAACATGTTGTCACCAGGGATTTAAACTCACAACCTCTTGGTTCATGGCATTCTGATCTTTCTTCTACGCCCCCACGCCTGTGTTAATAACTGATTTCACCTGTGCTCTTTCTTAGGTGTTAATCTCAGCTTTGTTAAAAGTAAACTCATGAAAAACTATTATATTTATCGTAGTGATTCAGGAGTAACATTGAACTATACAGAAAACCCTCAAATTGCTAAAATAAGTCAATGAAATAATAATGAGAGAATAGTCACAATAATTGATAACTCAAAAAGCAATGCAGATGGCAGTCTTTTGCTAAGTGAAGAGATGTATTATAGGTAATGAATGTGTATGAGAATGCTACAGACTTTGTGGCACAGCACAAAAAATTGGTGCACCCCAAAAGTGGTGAGTTCAAATCCCAGGTGGAGTCATACTTAGGCTGAACAGCGTACCACTGACTTTAAAACTACCATTTCATTACAGTAATTTATTACAAGGGTTTGGGATGGTTTAAAATCATGTTGGACCATCATGTGATGTCCTGATGACTGGTAAAACAAATGTCTTGAGAAACTCTGTCACGAGTGCTGTCTTCGAATTCCCTGTCATAAATTAGCCAAGGCACAGCGTGCCGGTAGTTCCACATATTTTATTAGTGAACCCGAACAAAACAATAAACAGGTGAAACTGAAACAAACGTGACATTCTGGAGCTGCACAAACACAGCTGCACAAAAACAAGATCCCACGAAAACACAGGGAAAAACAGGCTGCCTAAGTATGGCTTCCAATCAGAGACAACGATAGACAGCTGCCTCTGATTGGAAACCATACCCGGCCAAAACATAGAAACAAAAACATAGAATGCCCACCCACCTATCACACCCTGGCCTAGCTAAACAGAGAAAACACAGCTCTCCTAGGTCAGAGCGTGACAAACTCTTACAAACATCCTAACATGGTTCTCACCTTTACAGAAAAAACACATGAAAATCACGTGATCATGTTTTCACATGTGAAATGTCCCGTGATATAATGTATTTTTTTCCGTAAGGGTGATGCCAGCAATCTGAATTTCCTGCTACACCACCAGGTCTGTGACCATGATAGAGATCGGCTATGAATTTATTGGCAAGAATACATTTGTGCACTGCTAAAATAAAGTCTTTAAACTGTATGCCTGATCAATGCACCATCATACCAGCAGAAACATTGCACCATCATGCAATCAGTGAAATTGGACTTAAAAATACACCTTATGGAACAGCGGGGACTGTGATGAGACACACACACACAAGTAAAGACACACACATACACACACATGATAACATATGCACTATACAAACACATACACATGAATGTTGTGTTGTAGATATGTGGGAGTAGAGTAGTAGTGTAATAAGCCTGTGTGTAGCTGGTGTAGAGGAGTCAGGTGCAGGACAGCAGATATGAGTAATAAACGTAATTTACTCTAAGAATCAATAATACAACGCAATAATCTAGCCCACAATAACGGACCGTATTACAAACAAACAATCACTCACAAACAAACATGGGGGAACAGAGGGTTAAATAATGAACAAGTAATTGGGGGAGTGAAACCAGGTGTGTAAGACAAGGACAAAACAAATGGAAAATGAAAAGTGGATCGGCGATGGCTAGAAGGCCGGTGACGTCGACCTCCGAATGTCGCCCGAACAACGAGAGAGACCGACTTCGGCGGAAGTCATGACAAGTAGCCTGAGTGTATTTGGAATTTGGTATTTTTTAGGATCCCCATTTGTCACGCCCTGACCTTAGAGTGCCTTTTTTATTCTCTATTTGGTTGGGTCAGGGTGTGACTTGGGTGGGCATGACAAGTAGCCTGAGTGTATTTGGAATTTGGTATTTTTTAGGATCCCCATTTGTCACGCCCTGACCTTAGAGTGCCTTTTTTATTCTCTATTTGGTTGGGTCAGGGTGTGACTTGGGTGGGCATATCTATGTTTCTATTTCTTTGTTGGCCTAGTATGGTTCCCAATCAGAGGCAGCTGTTTATTGTTGTCTCTGATTGGGGATCATACTTAGGCAGCATTTTTCCCACCTTTGTTTGTGGTATCTTGTTTTTGTATAGCTGCTGTGAAGCCTGCAGAACTTTACGTTCGTTTTGTATTTTCTTTGTTTTGTCGGTGTTCATCTAATAAAAGAAAGATGTACGCTTACCACGCTGCACCTTGGTTCGATCATTCCATCGAAAAACGTAACAGAAGATCCCACCACAAACGGACCAAGCAGCGTGGCCAGGAGGAGCAGACATCCTGTACATGGGAGGATATATTGGACGGAATGGGTTCCTGGACGTGGGAAGAGATCCAGGCAGGAATGGATCGCCTTCCATGGGAGCAGACGGAGGCAGCGAGGGAGGATCAACAGCGACTCCGAAGTTCACGACCACGACGGAAGCCCAAGAGTCAGCCCCAAAAACCATTTTGGCAGGGGCACACGGGGTGGTTGGCGGAGCCAGGTTTCAGACCAGAGCCAACTCCCCGCACTCGCTTTAAGGAGCGTGGGACCGTTCAGGCACCATGTTATGCGGAGATATGCAGTGTGATGATCCATGGCACGAAGCCTCCAGTGATGATCCATGGCCCGAAGCCTGCAGTGATGATCCATGGCACGAAGCCTCCAGTGATGATCCATGGCACGAAGCCTCCAGTGTTGATCCTTGGCCCAAAGCCTCCAGTGTTGATCCAGTTCCCAGTCCAGACCTTCCGACTCCGAAGTTCACAACCACGACGGAAGCCCAAGAGGCAGCCCCAAAAATCATTTTGGCGGGGGCACACGGGGTGGTTGGCGGAGCCAGGTTTCAGACCAGAGCCAACTCCCCGCACTCGCTTTAAGGAGCATGTGACCGTTCAGGCACCATGTTATGCGGAGATACGCAATGTGTCTCCAGTGCGCATCCACAGCCCGGTGCTCCTCGCACTTGCCGTGCGAAAGTGAGCATTCAGCCAGGACGGGTTGTGCCGGCTCAGCGCTCCTGGTCTCCATTACGCCTCCTCGGTCCAGGATATCCTGCGCCAGCTCTACGCACTGTATCGCCAGTGCGCCTTCACAGCCCAGTGCGTCCTATGCCAGCGCCCCGCACTTGCCGGGCTAAAGTGAGTATCCAGCCAGGACGGGTTGTGCCAGCTTTACGCTCCAGACCTCCAGTGTGCCTCCATGGTCCAGTATATCCTGCACCGGTTCTACGCACCAGGTCTCCAGTGCGCCTCCACAGCCCAGTACATCCTGTGCCTGCTCCTCACACTCTTCCTGAAGTGCGTGTCCCCAGTCAGGTACGTCCTGTGCCTGCTCCCCACACTCGCCCTGAGATGTGTGTCACCAGTCTGGTGCCACCTGTCCCGGCTCCACGCACCAGGCCTCCAGTGCGCCTTCCCAGTCCAGAGCTTCCGGCGACAGTTCCCAGTCCAGAGCTTCCGGCGACAGTTCCCAGTCCAGAGCTTCCGGCGACAGTTCCCGGTCCAGAACTTCCGGCGACAGTTCCCGGGCCAGAGCTTCCGGCGACGTTTCACGGTCCGGAACCTCTGGAGACGGTCCACAGTCTGGAACCTCCAGAGACGGTCCACGGTCCGGAACCTCCAGAGACGGCCCACGGTCCGGAACCTCCAGAGACGGCCCACGGTCCGGAACCTCCAGAGACGGCCCACGGTCCGGAACCTCCAGAGACGGCCCACGGTCCGGAACCTCCTGAGACGGCCCACGGTCCGGAACCTCCGAGACGGCCCACGGTCCGGAACCTCCTGAGACGGCCCACAGTCCGGAACTTCCTGTGATGGCCCATGGTCCGGAACCTCCTGAGACGGTCCACGGCCCGAAGCCTCCAGTGATGATCCATGGCACGAAGCCTCCAGTGATGATCCATGGCCCGAAGCCTGCATTGATGATCCATGGCACGATGCCTGCAGTGATGATCCATGGCACGAAGCCTCCAGTGATGATCCATGGCACCATTACCTGTTGCAAAAGCAGCAGCTATTCTTCCTGTGGGCCACACAATACATGAAACATAATACAGAATGACATAATACAGAACATAATTAGACAACAGCTCAAGGACAGAACTACATACATTTTTAAAAAGGCACATGTAGCCTACATACCAATGCATACACACAAACTATCTAGGTCATATAAGGGAGGGCACACACTTAATGTGTTGTGAAATCTGTTGTGAAATGTAATGTAGTGTTTTTAATTGTATATAACTGCCTTAGTTTTGCTGGACCCCAGGAAGAGTAGCTGCTGCCTTGTCAGGTTTGGTGAATTAGCATGGCAGGATAATAGACTGAGGTTAAGTTTAGGAAAAGGATTAGGGTTAGACTTAGCTACAATGCAACAGTTGTAAACAACTGTTGTTCCAGACGCGAATGAACCTGCCACGGACCAATGGCAAGCATCAATGGGTGTAACTTCATATCAAGAAACGCCTCTACCAGAAAACACCTTTAATTGTGGTCTGCACTTACACCATTCTGAAAAAGTATGAACCTGGTGGCACTGCAGAAACATTGATGCACTCAAGAGGTTGCAAGTTCAAATCCTCGAAGCACTCATGTATACTCTATGTCAAGTACCCTTGAGCACTGCTAGTTTTATGTTGCTGTAACGTTAGTGGTGATAATTGGACCATTATTGACTTGAATCTAGGCAGCTTTTAGCAAAGTGCAGGAATGTATTCTGGTGGTGTAGCAGATCATGTTATCACGTGTAGTTCCAAGTTATCACGTTGACATTTTGAATCCCAATGTTGTCACATTTATTTCACATGAGATCATGTTTCACATGTACTCACATGTTGTCGCATGCTATCACATGAACTTTACATAAAATTACACGTGGTCACATGAGATCATGCAAGATCAGATTCCTATGAAATTCATGTGTTTTTCCGTAATGGTGGTTTTGAACCCAATATGTTATCCAGATGGACAAAAATCCATCATAACAAAGCTACATACACACGCACAAATTCAAAAACACACACATACATGCGCGCACACAAACACGCACGCATACACACGGAATGATAAATACCCAGTGTAGCCTCCTCAGTCCAGCGAGACTATGAAACTCAAAACCAGACTGGCATAGTAAAGCCTCTCTCAACCTCAAGTCACACACACACACACAAACACACACACACACACACACACACACACACACACACACACACACACACACACACACACACACACACACACACACTCCACTCCACTCCACTCCCTCCCACAGAGCACACACACAAACACACACACCAGCACGCAAACATCCCTTCCCACTCATCAATGTCGCACACATATTGAACAAGCTGCAACACAGACAAAAACTATACCCTTGTAACTTACACCAACTCCTCTCCCACCAAAAACATTCACTATCATCATTAACGCCACATGCATTCACTAATACAAACAGTACTACAACAACTTACAGCAACAACATAACACTGTAACAAGCTTACATCATCACTACATCTGGAAACAACATGCAAGAAACGCCTTATTCCACAAGTCCCTTCAAAATGCGACGGAGAGTAGGAGAGAACCCAGATGACAAACACATGAGTGAAACAAGAAAGATAAATAAAATACTAAATTAAAAGGAGAGGGGAAGAAGAGAAGAGAAAGAGAGGGGAAAGAGAAGGAAAAGAGTGGTAACCATTCAGACCAGGTTTTGCGCAGAGTTCCTCTCCTCTCCTGTCGTCTCTCTTTCTCCCAGGCAGCTAAAGGATGACTAGCAGAGAGTAACATTCTTTCTCTCTTACTCTATAGGTGCTAACTGCCCCCCTGGGTCCCCCCACGCCCTCTCTCTCTCCGTCTCTGCTCTCTCTCACTCTCCCTTCTCAATTCAATTTCAATTTAAGGGGCTTTATTGGCATGGGAAACATATGTTTACATTACCAAAACAAGTGAAATAGATAATAAAGAAAACTGAAATAAACAATAAGAAATTAACAGTTAACAGACTCACAAAAGTTCCAGAAGAATAAAGACATTTCAAATGTCATATTATTTCTATATACAGTGTTGTAATGATGTTCAAATAGTTAAAGTACGAAAGGGAAAATAAATTAATATAAATATAGGTTGTATTTACAATGGTGTTTTGTTCTTCACTGGTTGCCCTTTTCTTCTGGCAACAGGTCACACATCTTGCTGCTGTGATTGCACACTGGTATTTCACCCAATAGTTAGTTATTCAGAAATTCAGATGAATAACGTGCCCAAATTAAACTGCCTGCTACCCGGGCCCAGAAGGTCGGATATGCATATTATTAGTAGATTGTTTGAATGATGTCTGTGAGTATAACAGAACTCATATGGCAGGCAAAAACCTGAGAAAAAATCCAACCAGGAAGTGGTTTGTAGTTTTTCAACTGATTGCCTTTCCAAACTACAGTGTCTGTGGGGTCATTTTGCACTTCCTAAGGCTTCCACTAGATGTCAATAGTCTTTAGAACATTGTTTCATGCTTCTACTGATACTGGGAAGAGAATAATGTGCTAAGAACCTTGGCGTGATCCTGGACAACACCCTGTTCTCCACTAACATCAAGGCGGTGACCCGATCCTGTAGGTTCATGCTCTACAACATTCGCAGAGTACAACCCTGCCTCACACAGGAAGCGGCACAGGTCCTAATCCAGGCACTTGTCATCTCCCGTCTGGATTACTGCAACTCGCTGTTGGCTGGGCTCCCTGCCTGTGCCATTAAACCCCTACAACTCATCCAGAACGCCGCAGCCCGTCTGGTGTTCAACCTTCCCAAGTTCTCTCACGTCACCCCGCTCCTCCGCTCTCTCCACTGGCTTCCAGTTGAAGCTCGCATCCGCTACAAGACCATGGTGCTTGCCTACGGAGCTGTGAGGGGAACGGCACCTCCGTACCTTCAGGCTCTGATCAGGCCCTACACCCAAACAAGGGCACTGCGTTCATCCACCTCTGGCCTGCTCGCCTCCCTACCTCTGAGGAAGCACAGTTCCCGCTCAGCCCAGTCAAAACTGTTCGCTGCTCTGGCACCCCAATGGTGGAACAAGCTCCCTCACGACGCCAGGACAGCGGAGTCAATCACCACCTTCCGGAGACACCTGAAACCCCACCTCTTTAAGGAATACCTGGGATAGGATAAAGTAATCCTTCTAACCCCCCCCTTAAAAGATTTAGATGCACTATTGTAAAGTGGTTGTTCCACTGGATATCATAAGGTGAATGCACCAATTTGTAAGTCGCTCTGGATAAGAGCGTCTGCTAAATGACTTAAATGTAATGTAAATGTAATAAGAGCTGTCTCAAGCCTGGGACCAACAAGTTGTTTTCTGCGCAGGTACGCAGGCGCGTGTTCCTTCTTTTTCCTCTGTAATGAATACGCTATTGTCAGGTTGGAATATTATCAAAGATTTATGTTAAAAAGGATTGATTGTAAACATCGTTTGACATGTTTCTACGAACGGTAATGGAATGATTTGATTTTTCGTCTTGGGTTTTGCGCTCACGCATTATGCCTTTGGATTAGTGATCTGATCGCGCAAACAAAACAGAGGTATTTGGACATAAATATGGACTTTATCGAACAAAACAAACATTTCTTGTGGAAGTGGGAGTCCTGGGAGTGCATTCCGATGAAGATCAGCAAAAGTAAGTGAAGATTTATAATACTATTTCTGAGATTAGTTGACTCCAGAACTTGGCGGGTAACTGTATAGCTTGCTTTGATGGCTGAGCTCTGTACACAGAATATTGAACAATGTGCTTTCGCCGTAAAGCTATTTTGAAATCTGACACAGCGGTTGCATTAAGGAGAAGTGTATCTATAATTCTTTCAATAACTGTTGTAAATTTTATCAATGTTTATGATGAGTATTTTTGTAAATTGATGTGCTCATTCACCGGAAGTTTTGGAGGCAATCCATTTTCTGAACATCACGCACCAATGTAAAATGGGGTTTATGGATATAAATAATAACTTTATCGAACAAAACATACATGTATTGTGTAACATTGAGTCCTGGGAGTGTCATCTGATGAAGATCATCAAAGGTTAGTGATTCATTTTAGCTGTATTTCTGGTTTTTGTGACGCCTCTCCTTGCTTGGAAAATGGCTGTGTGGTTTTTCTTGTTTAGGCGCTGTCCTAACATAATCTAATGTTATGCTTTCGCCGTAAAGCTTTTTTGAAATCGGACAATGTGGTTCCTTGCCTGGTCCGTGAGTTTTTGTGGGCGGCCCTCTCTTGGCAGGTTTGTTGCGATGCCATATTCTTTCAATTTTTTAATAATGGATTTAATGGTGCTCCGTGGGATGTTCAAAGTTTCTGATATTTTTTTATAACCCAAACCTGATCCGTACTTCTCCACAACTTTGTCCCTGACCTGTTTGGAGAGCTCCTTGGTCTTCATGGTGCCACTTGCTTGGTGGTGCCCCTTGCTTAGTGGTGTTGCAGACTCTGGGGCCTTTTCAGAACAGGTGTATATATACTGAGATCATGTGACAGATCATGTGACACTTAGATTGCACACTGGTGGACTTTATTTAACTAATTATGTGACTTCTGAAGGTAATTGGCTGCACCAGATCTTTTTTAGGGGCTTCATAGCAAAGGGGGTGACTACATATGCACGCACCACTTTTCTGTTTTTTTGTTGTTGTTGTAATAAGTAATTTTTTTAAATTTCACTTCACCAATTTGGACTATTTTGTGTATGTCCATTGCATGAAATCCAAATAAAAATTAATTTAAATTACAGATTGTAATGCAACAAAATAGGAAAAACGCAAATGGGATGAAAACTTTTGCATGGCACTGTATGTGTGTGTTCCTTGACAATGCTGGGCTGTTGTGAAACAAACCCATGACCGACACTGCCTCTGTCTTACTCAGTCTCTCTTTCTCATGTGCTCTATATGATTCTTGTCATGTGAAGGCAGCAGCCACTTGCAAAACCACGCTGGTCTCATAGGCTAGACGTAACATAGTAAATGAAAATCCAGGACACTAAAATTAATATGATATGAGTACTTAGCATGCTAGCTAACCTTTCCCCTAACCCTAACCTTAACCCTTTAACCCTTTAACCTAACTCCTAACCCTGAACTTAACCCCTAACCTAGCCTAGCCTAGCTAACGTTAGCCAACTAGCTAATGTTAGCATTAGCCACCTAGCCACCTTGCAAACGTTAACCACAAAAATGGAATTCGTAACATATCATACCAGATATATTATGGACAGCCTCAGATTAATACATACCAAACGTAACATATAATAATTTTTGCTTACTATGTTAGGTCTACCCCTGAGTCCTGGTTGGCAAAGTGGACCCTCTGTCATCTGGACAATGATACCTTGGACCCCCTAGTTTGACGGGACTCCTATGAGGACATCTCTCCAGAGAGACTAGGTATTGTAACATGACCCATTCAGACTTATTCAGAGAGAAAGTTAGCATTTGAGGAAGCAGCTCACTGCAAGACCATTTATGCAGCTTCTCGCCAGTCATATTAAGGAAATGTATTTGTTTTGGGGTAACTGCTCCCTCTCTCTTTGTCTCTGTTTGCATAGCACTTAATTATTAGACATGATGTCACAGGTTAGGTTTGAAAGGGGGTTCTGGGAGACCCTGGTAATAGACTCTGGATCTAACCCTTAACCTTGACCCCAATATCTACCCAATGACCTTCTAATAACCACTTTATGACCACTCTATGACCACTACTGTCTTTGGCTGATCTATGACTGCTTGTTGTTTTGGTTGATACACTTCTTGTTTTCTGACGATACTGAGACAATGATGTATATGAAGAATGGCTGGAGTTCTGTTGTTATATGAGCACTTTAGTGTTTCCAGGGAATGGATGGGCGTAGTAGAGAGGTCAGACATTCCACAGCAAGGTATTTAAAGCTGCTTCTTTTTCGACAGGTTTTTCATTTAGAATGGATCAAAACACAAGCACGCACAAACACACACACACACACACAAACACAACCCCAGACAGCTGTAACAATCACTATAGCTGGTGATTGATGTTTGAATTCCAGCTGTTTTATACCAGGTCTAAATTGGCACAGCCGGGCAGCCATGTAATTTAGACAGACCACGCGTTGGGAAAGCAATGTGGCCAAGCACCATGCAAACAGTTATACAAGCATATTCAAACACACACATACACATGCACACACACACACACCGTACATTAACAGGTAAACACGCGCTCACGCAAAGACATGAGGGTGCCAGCTTGTGAGAAGAAAAACCGCAGATGGTTCTGTTTTAACCCCTCTTCTTTCTCCCTCTATATCTTATCCTCTCTCTCTCTCTCTCTCTCTCTCTCTCTCTACATTTCACCTCTCTTCTACTCTCTACGTATCACCTCTCTTTTTCTCTACCTTTCCCTTCTACCTCTCCCTTCTCTCCCTCTCTCTCCTCTCCCCCCTCTCTACTTTGTCAGGTTCAGGTTGCAGGTTTCCATCCGTTGATCTACCCACTGCCCCCCACCCCCCTCTCCAACACACACAACTCCCTTGAGACCCCACCCCCATGTTTACATTCCCCTCTCCATATATGGGCAGCTCAAGGTTTTCTGTGTGTGTGCATGTGCGTGTTGGTATGAGTGTGAGTGAGTGTGTGTGTGTAAGGAATACACATCTTAATCTTGTGTGTGTTTATGGATGCTAGCAGTAGAATGATCCTCCTTCACCCTTTCACCACAGATACACATGAAGATACACATGAAGATACGCAACACTGTTACCTGGGTCTGGAGGTACTGAGAGAGCAGGAGATGGAGGGAGGAAGGGAGGGAGAGAGGAGAGAGGAAAGAGGAGAGAGGAGAGAAGAGAGAAAAGGAGCAAAACAGAAACTTTTGGAGCAACAGAGCAGGCGGGGAGTACAGTGCAATAATCAGTAAGAGACTAGGAATGACAGAGGAAAGAATAGGATGAGCAAGAGGAGAGAGAAGGAGTGAGTGAGAGAGAGGGGGTTATGCTAATTTGGTATAGAGCAGACCAAACCCACTCTATTAAATTGGTCAAAACAGGAACATTGTACATCTGGCTAGAAATTATGAAGAAAATTATCTCAACAGGAAGTGAATAATATTAAGAAATGCCATAGATAGAAGGAAAGCAGTGTGGAAATCTACAAAAAAAAACTATTAGGCAACAACAAATGAAATCCCTTCTAGACAATTTCCTGAACAAAATGTGTCACTGTAATAGTGAAGGTGAAAACTTGTCAGTTGAAAAAATACAGTATATTTGACCTCACAGCTTCCCTATCAAATCTAAACATTTCAAGCAGACAACCTAAGAAAATGAAGAACATTGACAAATGGTTTGACTAAAAATGCAAAAACCTGAAGAAAGAAACTTATCTAATCAAAAACATAGAGACCCAGAGAACCTGAGCCTATGGTGAATCACTAAAACAATACAGAAATACACTACGGAAAAAGTAGTAACAGCACGTCAGAAATCAGCTCATTGTAATTGAAGAATCCACAGAATCGAACCACTTCTGGGTACATTGGAAAACTCTAAACAAACAACAGCACGAAGTTATCTATCCAAAACAGAGATGTATGAATAAACCACTTCTCCAATCTTTTTGTCTCTATAACAAAGAATAAAGAGTAAAAACATATACATGATCAAATACAAATCTTAGAATCAACTATTAAAGACAACCAGAACCCACTGGATTCTCCAATTACCTTGAATGAGCTACAGGACAAAATACAAACCCTTCATCCCAAAAAGGCCTGTGGGGTTGATGGAATCCTAAGTTAATAAATGATAAAATATACAGAACACAAATTCCAACTGGCTATACTTAAACTCTTTAACATCATCCTCAGCTCTGGCATATTCCCCAATATTTAGAACCAAGGACTGATCACCCCAATGCACAAAAGTAGAGAAACATCAGGGAAATCCTCTGCATTATTATTAACAGCAGACTCCTCAGTGAAAACAATGTACTGAGCAAATGTGAAATTGGCTTTTTACCAAATTACTGTATGACCGACTACGTATTCACTCTGCACACCCTCATTGACAAACAAACAAAGCAAAACAAAGGCAAAGTCTTCTAATGCTTTGTTGATTTCAAAAAAGCTTTCGACTTAATTTGGCATGAGGGACTGCTATACAAAGTGATGGAAAGTGGTGTTGGGGGGAAAACATACGACATTATGAAATCCATGTACACAAACAACAAGTGTGCGTTTAAAATTGGCTAAAAACACACACATTGCTTTACACAGGGCCGGGGGGTGAGACAGGGATGCAGCTTAAGCCCCACCCTCTTCAACATATATATCATATATACTTGAACAGTCTGCGGCACCCGGCCTCACCCTATTAGAATCTGAAGTCAAATGTCCACTGTTTGCTGATGATCTGGTGCTTCTGTCCCCAACCAAGGAGGGCCTACAGCAGCAACTATATCTTCTGCACAGATTCTGTCAGACCTGGGCCCTGATAGTTAACCTCACTATGGTAGGGGGCAGTATTTTCATGTCCAGATGAAAAGCGTGCCCAGAGTAAACTGCATGCTACTCAGGCCCAGAAGCTAGGATATGCACTGTTTAAATGATGTCTGTGAGTATAACAGAACTCATATGGCAGGCGAAAACCTGAGAAAAATCCAACCAGGAAGTGGGAAACCTGAGGTTTGTAGTTTTTCAAGTGATTGCCTATCCAATATACATACAGTGTCTGTGGGGTCATATTGCACTTCCCAAGGCTTCCACTAGATGTCAACAGTCTTTAGAATGTTGTTTCAGGCTTCTACTGTGAATGGGGAGAGAATAAGAGCTATTTGAACCAGGTGTCTTGCAGAATGGCATGAGCTCAGTCAAGTGCGCAGCCGTGAGAGCGAGCTGAGTTCCTTTCATTTCTGAAGACAAAGGAATTGTCCGGTTGGAATATTATTGAAGATTTATGATAAAAACATCCTAAAGATTGATTCTATACATCGTTTGACATGTTTCAATGAACTGTAATAGAACTTGACTTTTTGTCTGAACTTAGTGCTCGCGCATTTTTCATTTGGAATAGTGAACTGAACGCGTGAACAAAAAGGAGGTATTTGGACATAAATATGGACTTTATCAAAACAAAACGAACATTTATTGTAGAAGTGGGATTCCTGGGAGTGAATTCCGATGAAGATCATCAAAGGTAAGTGAATATTTATAATGCTATTTCTGACTTTTGTTGACTCCACAACATGGCGGGTATCTGTATGGCTTGTTTTGGTGACTGAGCGCTGTACTCAGATTATTGCAAAATGTGCTTTTGCTGTAAAGCTTTATGAAATCTGACACAGCGGTTGCATTAAGGAGAAGTTTATCTATAATTCTATGCATAGCAGTTGTATATTTTATCAACGTTTATGATGTGTATTTCTGTAAATAGATGTGCTCATTCACCGGAAGTTTTGGAGGCAAAACATTTCTGAACATTACATGCCAATGTAAAATGGGGTTTTTGGATATAAATATAAAACTTTTCGAGCAAAACATACATGTATTGTGTAACACTGAGTCCTGGGACTGTCATCTGAAGAAGATCGTCAATGGTTAGTGATTCATTTTAGCTGTATTTCTGTTTTTTGTGACGCCTCTCCTTGCTTGGAAAATGGCTGTGTGGTTTTTCTTGTCTATGTGCTGTCCTAACATAATCTAATGGTATGCTTTCGCCGTAAAGCCTTTTTGAAATCGGACACTGTGGTTGGATTAACGAGAAGTTTATCTTTAAAATGGTGTACTTGTATGTTTGAGAAATTTGAATTATGAGATTTTTGTTGTTTTGAATTTGGCGCTCTGCTATTTCACTGGCTGTTGGCGCTAGTGTCCCACATACCCCAGAGAGGTTAATCTCAGTAAGACAAAAATAATGGTGTTCCAAAAAAAGGTTCAGTTGCCAGGACCACGAATACAAATTCCATCTAGACACTGTAATCTTAGACCACACAAAAAACTATACATACCTCAGCCTAAACATCAGCACCACAGGTAATGTCCACAAAGCTGTGAGAAATCTGAGAGACAAGGCAAGAAGGGCCTTCTATGCCATCAAAAGGAACATAAAATTCGATATACCAATTAGGATCTGGCTAAAAATACTTGAATCCGTTATAGAACCCATTGCCCTTAACGGTTGTGAGGTCGGGGTCTGCTCACCAATCAAGAATTCACAAAATGGGACAAACACCAAATTGAGACTCTGCATGCAGAATTCTCCAGAAATATCCTCTGTGTACAATGTAAAACACCAAATAATGCATGCAGAGCAGAATTAGGCCGATACCCGCAAATTATCAACATCCAGAAAAGAGCTGCTAAATTCTACAACCACCTAGAAGGAAGTGATTCCCAAACCTTCCAAAAGAAAGCCATTACCTACAGATAAATTAACCTGGAGAAGAGCCCCCTAAGCAAGCTGTTCCTGGGCCTCTGTTCACAAACACAAACAGACCCCGCAGAGCCCCAGGACAGCAACCCAATTAGACATAACCAAATCATGAGAAAACAAAAAGATAATTACTTGACACATTGGAAGGAATTTACAAAAAATCTGAGCATAATAGAATGCTATTTGGCCCTTAACAGAGAGTACACAGTGGCAGAATACCTGACCTTTACTGAGTAAAGGGTCTGAATACTTATGTAAATGTGATATCAGTTTTTTTATTTTTAATACATTTGCACAAATTTCTTAAAACCTGTTTTTGCTTTGTCATTATGGGTTATTGTGTATAGATTGATGTTGGCAAAAAAACATTTATTCAATTGTAGAATAAGGCCGTAATGTAACAAAGTCAAGGGGTCTGAATACTTTCCAAATGCACTGTATACTAGCTCCCAGCACATCAGATGCTGCTGCCTATAGACATAGATTAGGAATCGCTGGCCACTTTAAGGAAATGAAACACTAGCCACTTGAATAATGTCTCCGTATCTTTCATTACTCATCTCATATGTGTAAACTGTGCTCTATACTATTCTATGGTATCTTAGTCACTTTAATTGTTTGTAAATATTGCATCGCCCATCTCATATGTACATACTGTACTCTAAACTATGCCACTGTATCTTAGTCCAATGCCGCTCTGACATATATGTATATATATTCTTAATCCATTCCATACTTAGATTTACGTGTATTTTGGGTATATGTTGTGAAACTGTTAGATATTACTTGTTAGATATTACTGCACTGTCAGAGGTAGGAGCACAAGCATTTCGCTACACCCGCAATAACATCTGCTAAACACATGTATGTGACCAATAACATTTTCAGGCTCTGCATTCTGCTGAATACTGTCCCCTTCTGGCCAGAGCAAGGAGGCACAGGTAGGCTGGACTCTTCACTTTGGTCAAGCAGGCCCAGAATAAATCAAACCTTTATGCACAATTTCTGCTCAAACACACGTATTGTGAAAACAGACGTGCCTGTGTATCTGTTCAGACTCTGACTGAACAGGTGAACAATTCTGATGCACTGGTCCCAGAAGAAATTATTTGATTTGTGACCGAGTCATGATGTGTGTTACCTCTGCTCTGCTCTGCTTGGCCAGCCCGGAGCCTCCTGAGACGGCCCACAGCCCGGAGCCTCCTGAGATGGCCCACAGCCCGGAGCCTCCTGAGATGGCCCACAGCCCGGAGCCGCCAGCGACAGTCCGCAGTCCGGAGCCTCCAGCGATGGTCTGCAGTCCGGAGTCTCCAGCGACGGTCCGCAGCCCGGAGCCTCCACCGATGCTGGCGGGTTCGCAGGATGAGAGGGTTCTTCGTCCTGCACCAGAGCCGCCTCCTATGCTGGCGGGTTCGCAGGATGAGAGGGTTCTTCGTCCCGCACCAGAACTGCCTCCAATGCGGGAGGATCCGCGGGATGAGAAGATTCTTCGTGCTGCACCAAAGCCGTCACCAACACTAGACACCCCCCTAACCCTTCCTTTTGGTTTCAGGTTTTGCGGCCGGAGTCCGCACCTTTGGGGGAGGTACTGTCACGTCCTAACCATAGAGAGCTCGTATTTGTCTATGGTAGAGTAGGTCAGTGCGTGACTGGGGGGTTTTGTCTAGTGTATTTATTTCTATGTTTGGTTGTAGTTTATTTTTTTTATGTTGGGGTTTTTGTCTAGTTAACATTTTCTATGTTGTGTTCTAGGTTCTTTTTTTTAGGTTGGGGTTTTCGTATGATTCCCAATTAGAGGCAGCTAGTCATCGTTGTCTCTAATTGGGGATCATATTTAAGTTGTTGTTTTTCCCACTAGTGTTTGTGGGAGATTATTTTGAGTTAGTGCATGTTGTACCTCTTCGTCACGGTTTGTTGTTTTTTATAGTTTATTGTATGTATTGCATAGTTTCACATATAAATAAAGATGTGGAACGATACGCATGCTGCGCCTTGGTCTCGTTCATACGACAATCTTGACAGTCTGAGACGACGACTGACAGGATGTGTGACTGCGTGGTGACAGGGGTTGATAGGGGCTGTTAGTCAGCCACACCAGCTGTAGTCGTGGCCTAGGTGTGTGTTCGTTGGACCATGGTGGTTTGAGGGGGTTTGAGAGTTTAGGATTATGTCTAAATACGATGATGGCTGGGAATTACCCGGCATCTTCTCAGGACTCTCAGAGAACATCAACACAACCTTCCCATCGTCTGTAAATCTGGGATCTGGAAAAGGGAGGGAAGTTGAAAATCTATCTGTGTGTGTGTGTGTGTGTGTGTGTGTGTGTGTGTGTGTGTGTGTGTGTGTGTGTGTGTGTGTGTGTGTGTGTGTGTGTGTGTGTGTGTGTGTGTGTGTGTGCGTCTTTGCTTTCGTGTGTATTTCACACCTGTACTCATCACCTGGTGATTGGACCAAGGTTAGCCCATGACAATATTTACAGAGAGAGAGCGAGAGAGTAGGGAGGGTATGTGTGAGAGAAAGTGAGAGACCGAGAAAGAAAGAGAGAGAGGTGGGTGTGTGTGAGAGAGGGAGAGTAGGTAATTTAATTAGGCTTCACAGTAGGCATACTGCTGTACCTGTATTGGCTGTGTCAAGGTCTACCTTGGGGAAAAGGAGGGGCTGTCTGTGGATAATGCCAGTGTGAAATTGGAGCCTGAAGATGACCTCTCGGCTGGCTGGCTGAGGATTTTTATCATCGCGTTCCACCTGAACCACAGACAGTAGAGACAGAGAGTTACCTCACCTAGCTGTCTATACAGGTTCATAGAGTCATCCCAGTCCACTAATGTTTGTACAACATGTCCCATGTGGGTTTCAGGATTTCAGAGTTCAAAAGTTTTGGGAGAATGTGAATTGTATTGTGACATTTGGGGAGAATACATTTTTTTCACAAAAATTCCTATTTGCAAATTTCTTTCAACATTTTTATAGGCCTAATAGTAAAATATGTATTTTAACGGTACAAATGTATTTCCTTTTAATGTGGCATGAACACAACCAGTCATTAAGTTCATTTAAATGCCAAACAAATCACTTCAAAAAGTAGGCTACTGTCATGCCCTGACCATAGAGAGCCCTTGTTTCTCTATGGTGTAGTAGGTCAGGGCGTGACTGGGGTGGTATTCTAGTTTATTATTTCTATGTGGGGTTCTACTTTATTATTTCTATGTTGGTGATTTGTATGATTCCCAATTAGAGGCAGCTGGGAATCGTTGTCTCTAATTGAGGATCATATTTAGGTATCATTTTTCCCACCTGTGTTTGTGGGATATTATTTTGTGCTTTGAGTTAGTGCATGTGCACCAGTTAGTCACGTTTCGTTGTTTCTTTATTTGTTTTGTTCAAAGTTTCACTATAATAAATATGTGGAACTCAGAGCACGCTGCGCCTTGGTCCGTCTCTACACACGATCGTGACAGCTACCTGCAACCTTTGCACTCATCCAAAGAGTGCACTATGCACCCGCCATTTGGGCTGGACACAGTCGATGCAATGTTGCAAGTTCACTCACGAAAGCTCAAGACAGAGAGAGCGAGGCAGACAGGCGGAGTAGAGAGATGAATGCAATTGGAAAAACCTTACCATTGTGTCCCCCTTCAGCAGTTGAGCTGGTTGCAGTACAAAGTAAACCCTGTCTGTCTTTACTGGTTGCACGTGACTGTGACAGATATAAACAGACAAAGTAAACACACATATAATTGTATTACCATTGTTGGTTTTACATCATTATGCTAGTGGACAAAACATTAGGAACACTTGCTCTTTCCATGACATACACTGACCTTGTGAATCCAGGTGAAAGTTGATGATCCCTAATTGATGTCACCTGTTAAATCCACTTCGATCAGTGTAGATGAAGGGGAGGAGACAGGTTAAAGAAGGATTTGTAAGCCTTGAGACAATTGAGACATGGATTGCGTATGTGTGCCATTCAGAGGGTGAATGGGCAAAACTAAATATTTAAGTGCCTTTGAACTGGATATGGTATTAGGTGCCAGGGGTACCGGTTTGAGTGTGTCAAGAACTGCAGCACTGCTGGGTTTTTCACACTCAACAGTTTTGCGTGAACGGTCCACCACAAGAACGGTCCACCACCCAGAAGACATCCAGCCAACTTGACACAACTGTGGGAAGCATTGGAGTCAACATGGGCCAGCATCTCTATGGAATGCTTTCGACACCTTGTAGAGTGCATGTCCCGACGAATTGAGCCTGTTCTTAGGGCAAAGGGGGTGCAACTTAATATTAGGAAGGTTGTTCCTAGTGCTTTGTACACTCAGTGTATATAATATAAATGTATAACAGCTGAAGTATTATATCTCACTATACTGCTGAGGTGCAGACAGCCTGCAGGCTCCGGTACACTCTCAGGAACAGATGACATCCTGCACACAACACAAAAATGAAATATACAGCGCAAATTCAGCAGTGCATCATAAATTGTATATCTGAGAACAATGTGTATAATTTTGATGTGAGATGTGTAGTAGGGTGTTTCTGTCAGTATTTCTAACCTCCCTCAGGCTTGATGTTGAGCATGCCTTGAAGAACAACACAGATGAGGAAGAGAGGGATTCCTCTTCATCACTCCCTTTAGCGGACTGCTGAACATCCACACATACCTGATGTGGGGAGAGAGAGGGGGAGAGGAGAAAGAGAGAGAAAGAGGGAATAGAGAGGGAGGGGATAAAGAGAGAAAGAGAGAGTGGGACAGAGAGCGAGAGACAGGGAGGGAGAGAGAAAGAGAAAGCAAGAAAGAGAGAGAGAGGGAAGAAGTGTCACATCTGCTCCTGCCACGCCCTCTAGTGCTCATCCTGTGTCTACTTGACCTGCCGCCACTCCCCCAGTGTGTGTGTGTGTGTGTGTGTGTGTGTGTGTGTGTGTGTGTGTGTGTGTGTGTGTGTGTGTGTGTGTGTGTGTGTGTGTATGTGTGTGTGTGTGTGTGTGTGTGATTGTGTGGACGAGAGACAGGTGTGCTGGAGTCAGAGCAGATCCCCACCAGTTGCAACCTGTTCCATAATCAAGACCTCTACAAATACTCAGTCCTGCCACTTCCACACTGCCAGATCGTAATCTCTGCTCTGTCAGTCCATGTTTCTAGCCGTTTGTTCCTGTTGTCCTGTTTTCCCTTGCCTGACGCTGTTTTCCTCTCCGCTACAGATCTGCCCGCTCTGACTCTGGTCCCTGTCTCCAGTCCGACTTCTCGTCAGTCCTGCTACTCTGTCCTGGATTCCCCACTCTACGCTCCCTTGGATTCCCCTCCCGACCTGCTTACCCTGTCCTAACACCACTCGCTCCAGCCTCAGCCTCTGCATTTGGTTTCCGGCAACCCGCCCGAGCTTCCCCTGGCCTGCAATCAATCTTCCCCCTGTGTTTCAATAAATACCTTGGTTACCTCATCCCAGTCTCCTCGTCTGAGTCTGCTCTTGGGTTCACCTGTTCCGCTCCGTGTGACAAAAGTATGTCAAGTGATTGACCTCCCAAGTCTGACCCCTGACCGTGTAATCTCAGGTAAAACTTCAGAATAAGAAACCCCTCAACCTGAAAACATCTGAATCTCACTGTTGACCTGAGAGTTGGCCTTTGAAATATATTGACCTGTTGTGCAGAGGAGCTTTTGCAGATCGAGGTCAACCAACCAGATTCCTACTGTTTCTGCGAGGGAGTCATTAACGAAGACACTTTGTCATTGGAAAAACCTTCTCATGGCAAAGGGGTCTAGAGCCAGGTCTTCACTGAGAGCGACACATACATATTCAGTCTAGACCCAGGTCTGCACTGAGCGAGGCACACACATTTAGTCTAGACCCAGGCCTTCACTGAGAGAGACACACACACACACATTTCAACACCATATCTATGGCCCAATCACAGGTCAGCCCGCACCCCGGCCTCTCTTTTATCAACACTCAATGCGAATGGTTTTATTGTCTTCTCATGAATTCAACCTTCTCTGTGTTGTGTTCCTCATTCTGTCACACCTCTGTGAAGCAGAGTTGCAGTTCTCTTTACATCCTGAAGGTCTGATATCTGATTGGAGGTTAACTTTACAGTACGGGTCAACAACTCAGACTTTGAATCCAAACAAGTCAGATAGGTGGTGGGCCGTAGAAAGCTATCTGCTTTAGTTTTCGAGATGATTTATCTCTGTTGAGGAGAAGCAGTTTTTTTTACATATTGTGTATATGTATTTCTTCTGAAGACCTTTCCGTTTATTGGCAATGTTAATTCTTGCCATTTTTTTCCAAATACTTATTTTTACGTTCGCTAGCTGGACAGTAAACCATTTCTATCTCTCTAGCTTGCTAGTTAGCTAGCTAGTTACAACAAGTAGATCTGTTGCTAGCTAGCAGGAGCAGATAGCTTTAATCACTACCTAACATGTCATTCCGGGACAAGCAGTGTTTTAGGTATCAGTTTATTCCAAGTAATAATTTAACCCTTTAGAACCCATAGCAGCCATCGACAGTCTTTCTTTAAATTACAATAGCGACAGAGAACAGCCCTGTTTTTCTAACATTATTATCTGTGTCAATATCGCAACATTTACTTGCTAACAACCTGTTGTAGTATTCACATGGCTGTTGTCATCAACCAGAAACCAGAAACAGAGTATGTTTTTTTTTTACTTCATTACTCAAAATGACAGCGCCGAAGTAGACAACTTTTCACTGTGAAAGAGGCTTTATCTATTTTAGTTGGTGATACGGATTCGCACACATCCTTGCACTTTGAAAACCGATGATGTCGAGGTGAGTGAAATACAGAAACAGCAGATAAGGCAGTTAACCCACTGTTCCCCGGTAGGCCGTCATTGTAAATAAGAATTTGTTCTTAACTGAATTGCCTAGTTAAATAAAGGTTAAATAAAAAATAAACATATATGTTTAATGTTGTCGATGTTTGATGCTGTGAAACTTGGGGAATAGTTTATAGATTATCAAGTCCTGTCATGTCATGATGACTTGGTTGGTACAGTCGAGCACATCAGCTGTTGAGCTCAAATGATTGCTCTCTGTATGATGGAAATAGTTGTAGTGTTTATTTGTATATAGTCAGCTAACTAGTTGGTTGTTTTGTCTTGTTTTTACCGATGTAATTCATATGGAAACGTCCCAAGCTGCTTGCTAACTAGTTAGTCTGTCAGGCAAGGAAAGTTGTGTGTACCTGTGAATTTGGGCTGCGCTCACAAAGCGTAAACCTGATCTATCACTTTCACCAGCCAGCCATACAGACAACCAGCTGTCTCTGTGTCAATCTCTGCACGCTCAACCCAAAACCCCACGGTTTACCACAGAGGTTTTGGAGTTGTTTTTAAAAGTGGTAGGAACTTATCTGTTCCAGAGCTTGTAATGGATTACAACAAGAAAATGGGCATGGTTGACCATCTTGACCAATTTAAGGAGCAATTACAATGTTGTACGCACAGGCAGAAAATGCTGGAGGTATGTGTTTTGGGAGATGCTCAACATTCCTGTCAATAGTTGGAGTAGGATGATTGCAGAGCACCCTGCCTCAGACGGTTGAGATGTTCATTTTCTAGCTCACAAACTACATTCCTTTGCTGTGATTTATTTTATTAATTGTTGTCTCTCACCTTCGTATCGCATGATCTTTTCAGCTCCCCTGTGTCCTGCTCCCAGCGATCAACCAAGTGCTACTCATCAAGCATGAGCTGATTCAATCACCTATGAGGAGAACCATCCTACTGCATTGTGAACTAGCCCTGCCGCCTCTATTTAGACAGTGGGACCACATAGGCATTTGCGTGTTGTCTCTTTGTGGATTTTGTCTTACACAGTTAAGTGCATTTTAGAGTTGAAAAACACCCATTTCAGATACACGTGCTTGTTTAACAACTTCATTATTGTCTCTCACTTTTGTCTCCCATGATCTATTCACCAAGTCCTGCAGTTTTAACTAGCCCTGCTGTTACTATTAGACAATGAGACCATATACTGTACGCATTTGCCTGTTGTCTTTTCTTCATGGGTTTTGTCTTGCACCGTTTAGTGCATTTTAGAGTTGAAAAACACCAACTACAGATTCACATGCTTGTTTGAGAAATCTTAAAGACTAAAATGAATGCAGAATCTGTTTAACAGGTAAAAAAATAAAGATTATTGTAACATTCAGTGATGAGAAATCCATTGTCCCGGTCAGTAGTCTAGGCTTTCCCCATAAATGGTCGGGTTTTCATCTCTGGACCACATAAGCTTTAGACCACACAAACATTCTGCAAAGGCAATTGTCTCTCTCTACATCGGTCAGCTACATTGGTGACCAGGGTGGGACCCTTTCGATACGCCTATGAGGCTTGGGCACACAAATGCTCATAGAGAAGAGGGAATACTGAAGCACGCTTTGATGACAGTTCTACAGTCTCCATCAGATGCCCAGGCTTTTGGAATAGATGGTTAAGCTAGTATAGAACAAGAAGGCCCGCACACTGTTAAAGCTCCCAATTCACCACTTTATTGACAATGTTTCGATCCGACAAGGAACTTCCTCAGGTCAAACACACTGAGTGTTCACATCCCGAAATATACACATTTCACCTCACATGACCATTGCCGATGTCGTGTCTTTGGCTATGCCGGATTAAGTGATATGACATGCTATTCTATAAAATCCTTTCTCTGTAATTAATATTACCTGATTGAGCTAATCATGTAAATGTAATTAACTAGAAAGTCGGGGCACCACGGAAGAGTGTTTATAGAGCTGTTATCTTCTGAATAAACTCTTAAAGACCTAGTAATATTTGACATCAATAGCAGTCAATATTAATCAACACCTTATTCAGTCTCATCTGAAAGTTGTAAATTCTTGGTTATCTTCACGAACCCTGGCTAACATGTTGAAACAGCAATACAAAAATTGGGTTTAATTATTTATTTACCAAATACCTAACTAATCACACAGAATTACATATACACAGAATACAAATTATGTCATACAGAAAACGTCCCTGGTGGACGGAACCTGTATGAGGCTTGTTACACAAAGAGAGGGGGTTGGGCTTGAATGAAAGAGCTGGAAGACTGAGGAACAAAGGAAGCAGCTATGCTATCGTAAATACAGTATCTTATGTATTCTAAATTACCTCCCATATGGAAAAGGAAAATGCAATAAATATTTACTCTGAGCTGCACTTCAGTAGGTTGGTCGTAGATGCTGGCCATGTCTCGGAAGAATGTCTCTGGTGGTAAATTGAATACGTTGTAGTATCTCCGTTGTGTGTTAGACTGGATACATCGTCCGTCCTTTCCTAGCCCACGTTTACAGCGGCCGCTGCTAACTCAACGGCTAGGAGGTATCACTTTTGTAGTGAATAAGAGTTCAAAGTTCATACCATTCACAACCAAAGCTCACGCTGAGGTTGGCTTAGTTCTGTACTTGACATGTTAGTCCTTTTTAACACAGAGGCTGCAGACCTCACGTACCCGGAACAGAAGGTTACATTTTCGTCAAGGGCTTATGTAGCGGAGGGGGAGAAGGGTGTGTTTCATAGTTTATAACCCATGGCTCTTCACAGGGGCGGGCCACTGATTGAGCAGGGCTCTTTCTTATGAAAACCCAATTCTCTCCTTTGGAAGCTAAAATTAAATTTAAACTTCTCACAAATATTTTCAATATCAAACATTTAAATTACACAACAATTCCATGTGAATCTGATAACTAGAATGTGTAGACTTTCCCGGACACAGTTTATGTCGTCCTGTCATCAGTCATAATGTCTCAGATGACAACCGTCATAAACCTTACCCACATGCCAACGTCATGACACCGACATGACGCATGGTGGGTAAAAAAACTTTTGTATATCTCTAATAATTAAATAACAATGAGATGGGTGCATGTAATGGTTCCAAAACATAATATATATTTAAAAAATGACCAAGTGGGTAACCTGGAAGGCAAGACAACTCAAAGTAAAGTAACATATTCCGGTAAGAAATGGACTGATATCAAATTCTTGATTTTAGACCTCTAGGAGACATGGTACACAAACGGGGAATCCAATACAATTCTCTTAATAACAGATTATCAGTATCTCCACCCCTCCTATGAGTCTTAACATGTTCCATGCCAATGTATCTCAAAGAGCTAATGTTGTGATGAGTCTCCATGAAATGCGCAGCCACAGGGTTTCTCTGGTCAAAGGTCCTGATATTACTCATGTGTTCCGCTATCCTTGTTTTCAGAGCTTGTTTTGATTTTCCTACATAGCATAGAACACAAATACATTTGATCAGGTATATCACATTTTTTGTGGAACATGTAATGATGCCCTTAATCTTAATGGCTTTGCCCATAACAGGGTGATTGAACATTGTGCATTTGTTTGTGAAGTTACACTGGGTGCATCCGCCACATCTATAGTTACTGTCCGGCACATTGTCTAGAAAAGTACTGCGTGGCAATGGTGGAAGATCAAACCTCATCACCGTTTGACTGATGTTGGGGGCACGTCTGAAGACTACCCGCGGGGGTTCTTTAAACAGCTTTTCCAGTGCTCAAGATGTACCAGTGTTTTTTAATGATGTGGTCGAACTGTTTACCAAGTGGGAAGTACTGAAGGAAGCTTTGGGGTTTTGTCCAACATGTCTCCGGACCTACTCACTGCCACAGTCATATTCTGGACCTAGTTTTGCCCTGTGAAAGAAATGTTGTGGATCTTAATGTTTTTCCTCATAATCCTGGACTATCGGACCACCATTTTATTACATTTGCAATCGCAACAAATAATCTGCTCAGACCCCAACCAAGGATCATCAAAAGCCGTGCTATAAATTCTCAGACAACCCAAAGATTCCTAGATGCCCTTCCAGACTTCCTCCACCTACCCTACAAAAATCAGTTAACCACCTAAGGAACTCAATTTAACCGTGGGTAATACCCTATATGCAGTCGCACCTCTAAAAACAAAAAACATTTGTCATAAGAAACTAGCTCCCTGGTATACAGAAAAAAACAGAGCTCCGAAGCAAGCTTCCAGAAAATTGGAATGGAAATGGCGCTACACCAAACTGGAAGTCTTCCGACGAGCTTGGAAAGACAGTACCGTGCAGTATCAAAGAGCCCTCACTGCTACTCGATCATCCTATTTTTCCAACTTCATTGAGAAAAATAAGAACAATCCAAAATGTATTTTTGATACTGTCGTAAAGCTAACTAAAAAGCAGCATTCCCCATGAGAGGATGGCTTTCACTTCAGCAGTGATAAATTCATGAACTTCTTTGATGAAAAGATCATGATCATTAGGGGCTGCAGGTAGCCTAGTGGTTAGAGCGTTGGACTAGTAACCGAAAGGTTGCAAGATTGAATCACTAGAGCTGACAAGGTAAAAATCTGTCATTCTGCCCTTGAACAAGGCAGTTAACCCACTGTTCCTAGGCCATCATTGAAAATAAGAATTTGTTCTTCACTGATGCGCCTAGTTAAATAAAATTAGAAAGCCAATTACAGACCCCTCTTTAAATCTGTGTATTCCTCCAAAGCTCTGTTGTCCTGAGTTTGCACAACACTGCTAGGACCTAGGATCAAGGGAGACACTCAAGTTTTTCAATATTATATTTCTTGACACATAATAATAATCATGGCTTCTAAATCTTCAAGCTGCATACTGGACCCTATTCCAACTAAACTACTGAAAGAGCTGCTTCCTGTGCTTGGACCTCCTATGCATCCCCCTCCTCTCCCCTGAAACTATTCCCCAGGTCGTTGCTGTAAAATAACGGTAAAATAAAAAAATAAAAAAATATGCTGAACATAATAAATGGCTCTCTATCCACCGGATGTGTACCAAACTCACTAAAAGTGGCAGTAATAAAGCCTCTCTTGCAATAGCCAAACCTTGACCCAGAAAATATAAAAAACTATCGGCCTAAATCGAATCTCCCATTCCTCTCAAAACATTTTGAAAAAGCTGTTGCGCAGCAACTCACTGCCTTCCTGAAGACAAACAATGTATACAAAACGCTTCAGTCTGGTTTTAGACCCCATCATATCACTGAGACTGCACTTGTGAAGGTGGTAAATGACCTTTAACCTCTCTAGGGTAGGGGGCAGTATTTTCATGGCCGGATGAAAAACGTACCGAAATTAAACGGCCTACTAATCGGGCCCAGAAACTAGAATATGCATATTATTAGTAGATTCGGATAGAAAACACTCTGAAGTTTCTAGAACTGTTTGAATGATGTCTGTGAGTATAACAGAACTCATATGGCAGGCAAACACCAGAGAAAAATCTAACCAGGAAGTGAGAATTCTGGTGCTTGTAGTCCTTTCAATATATATATACTGCTCAAAAAAATAAAGGGAACACTTAAACAACACATCCTAGATCTGAATGAAAGAAATAATCTTATTAAATACTTTTTTCTTTACATAGTTGAATGTGTTGACAACAAAATCACACAAAAATAATCAATGGAAATCCAATTTATCAACCCATGGAGGTCTGGATTTGGAGTCACACTCAAAATTAAAGTGGAAAACCACACTACAGGCTGATCCAACTTTGATGTAATGTCCTTAAAACAAGTCAAAATGAGGCTCAGTAGTGTGTGTGGCCTCCACGTGCCTGTATGACCTCCCTACAACGCCTGGGCATGCTCCTGATGAGGTGGTGGATGGTCTCCTGGGGGATCTCCTCCCAGACCTGGACTAAAGCATCCGCCAACTCCTGGACAGTCTGTGGAGCAACGTGGCATTGGTGGATGGAGCGAGACATGATGTCCCAGATGTGCTCAATTGGATTCAGGTCTGGGGAATGGGCGGGCCAGTCCACAGCATCAATGCCTTCCTCTTGCAGGAACTGCTGACACACTCCAGCCACATGAGGTCTAGCATTGTCTTGCATTAGGAGGAACCCAGGGCCAACCGCACCAGCATATGGTCTCACAAGGGGTCTGAGGATCTCATCTCTGTACCTAATGGCAGTCAGGCTACCTCTGGCGAGCACATGGAGGGCTGTGCGGCCCCCCAAAGAAATGCCACCCCACACCATGACTGACCCACCGCCAAACCGGTCATGCTGGAGGATGTTGCAGGCAGCAGAACGTTTTCCACGGCGTCTCCAGACTCTGTCACGTCTGTCACGTGCTCAGTGTGAACCTGCTTTCATCTGTGAAGAGCACAGGGCGCCAGTGGCGAATTTGCCAATCTTGTTGTTCTCTGGCAAATGCCAAACGTCCTGCACGGTGTTGGGCTGTAAGCACAACCCCCACCTGTGGACGTCGGGCCCTCATACCACCCTCATGGAGTCTGTATCTGACCGTTTGAGGCCTGCTGGAGGTCATTTTGCAGGGCTCTGGCAGTGCTCCTCCTGCTCCTCCTTGCACAAAGGCGGAGGTAGCGGTCCTGCTGCTGGGTTGTTGCCCTCCTACGGCCTCCTCCACATCTCCTGATGTACTGGCCTGTCTCCTGGTAGCGCCTCCATGCTCTGGACACTACGCTGACAGACACAGCAAACCTTCTTGCCACAGCTCGCATTGATGTGCCATCCTGGATGAGCTGCACTACCTGAGCCACTTGTGTGGGTTGTAGACTCCGTCTCATGCTACCACTAGAGTGAAAGCACCGCCAGCATTCAAAAGTGACCAAAACATCAGCCAGGAAGCATACGAACTGAGAAGTGGTCTGTGGTCCCCACCTGCAGAACCACTCCTTTATTGGGGGTGTCTTGCTAATTGCCTATAATTTCCACCTGTTGTCTATTCCATTTGCACAACAGCATGTGAAATTTATTGTCAATCAGTGTTGCTTCCTAACTGGACAGTTTGATTTCACAGAAGTGTGATTGACTTGGAGTTACATTGTGTTGTTTAAGTGTTCCCTTTATTTTTTTGAGCAGTGTATATATATACAGTGCCTTGCGAAAGTATTCGGCCCCCTTGAACTTTTCGACCTTTTGCCACATTTCAGGCTTCAAACATAAAGATATAAAACTGTATTTTTTTGTGAAGAATCAACAACAAGTGGGACACAATTATGAAGTGGAACGACATTTATTGGATATTTCAAACTTTTTTAACAAATAAAAAACTGAAAAATTGGCCGTGCAAAATTATTCAGCCCCTTACGTTTCAGTGCAGCAAACTCTCTCCAGAAGTTCAGTGAGGATCTCTGAATGATCCAATGTTGACCTAAATGACTAATGATGATAAATAGAATCCACCTGTGTGTAATCAAGTCTCCGTATAAATGCACCTGCTCTGTGATAGTCTCAGAGGTCCAATTAAAGCGCAGAGAGCATCATGAAGAACAAGGAACACACCAGGCAGGTCCGAGATACTGTTGTGGAGAAGTTTAAAGCCGGATTTGGATACAAAAATATTTCCCAAGCTTTAAACATCCCAAGGAGCACTGTGCAAGCGATAATATTGAAATGGAAGGAGTATCAGACCACTGCAAATCTACGAAGACCCGGCCGTCCCTCTAAACCTTCACCTCATACAAGGAGAAGACTGATCAGAGATGCAGCCAAGAGGCCCATGATCACTCTGGATGAACTGCAGAGATCTACAGCTGAGGTGGGAGACTCTGTCCATAGGACAACAATCAGTCGTATACTGCACAAATCTGGCCTTTATGGAAGAGTGGCAAGAAGAAAGCCATTTCTTAAAGATATCCATAAAAAGTGTCGTTTAAAGTTTGCCACTAGCCACCTGGGAGACACACCAAACATGTGGAAGAAGGTGCTCTGGTCAGATGAAACCAAAATCGAACTTTTTGGCAACAATGCAAAACGTTATGTTTGGCGTAAAAGCAACACAGCTCATCACCCTGAACACACCATCCCCACTGTCAAACATGGTGGTGGCAGCATCATGGTTTAGGCCTGCTTTTCTTCAGCAGGGGCAGGGAAGATGGTTAAAATTGATGGGAAGATGGATGGAGCCAAATACAGGACCATTCTGGAAGAAAACCTGATGGAGTCTGCAAAAGACCTGAGACTGGCATGGAGATTTGTCTTCCAACAAGACAATGATCCAAAACGTAAAGCAAAATCTACAATGGAATGGTTCACAAATAAACATATCCAGGTGTTAGAATGGCCAAGTCAAAGTCCAGACCTGAATCCAATCGAGAATCTGTGGAAAGAACTGAAAACTGGTGTTCACAAACGCTCTCCATCCAACCTCACTGAGCTCGAGCTGTTTTGCAAGGAGGAATGCGCAAACATTTCAGTCTCTCGATGTGCAAAACTGATAGAGACATACCCCAAGCGACTTACAGCTGTAATCACAGCAAAAGGTGGCGCTACAAAGTATTAACTTAAGGGGGCTGAATAATTTTGCACGCCCAATTTTTCAGTTTTTTATTTGTTAAAAAAGTTTGAAATATCCAATAAATTTCGTTCCACTTCATGATTGTGTCCCACTTGTTGTTGATTCTTCACAATAAATTACAGTTTTATATCTTTATGTTTGAAGCCTGAAATGTGGCAAAAGGTCGAAAAGTTCAAGGGGGCCGAATACTTTCGCAAGGCACTGTATATAGACATACATACATACACATACCCATATACATATACAGTTGAAGTTGAAGGTTTACATACACCTTATGCACATTTGAACTCAGTTTTTCACAATTCCTGACATTTAATCCTAGTAAAAAGTCCCTGTCTTAGGTCAGTTAGTATCACCACTTTATTTTAAGAATGTGAAATGTCAGAATAATAGAAGAGAGAATGATTTATTTCAGCTTTTATTTCATTCAACACATTCCCAGGTGGTCAGAAGTTTACATAAACTCAATAAGTATTTGGTAGCATTTCATTTAAATTGTTTAACTTGAGTCAAACTTTTTGGGTAGCCTTGTAGGCCTTCTTGCTCGCACACGCTTTTTCAGTTCTGCCCACAAATTTTCTATCGGATTGAGGTCAGGGCTTTGTGATGGCCACTCCAACACCTTGACTTTGTTGTCCTTAAGCCATTTTGCCACAACATTGGAAGTATGCTTGGGGTCATTGTCTATTTGGAAGACCCATTTGCGACCAAGCTTTAACTTCTTGACTAGTGTCTTGAGATGTTGCTTCAATATATCCACATAAATGCCCTTCCTCGTGATGCCATCTATTTTGTGAAGTGCATCAGTCCCTCCTGCAGCAAAGTACCCTCACAACATGATGCTGCCACCCCCGTGCTTCACGGCTGGGATGGTGTTCTTCGGCTTGCAAGCATCCCCCTTTATCCTCCAAACATAACGATGGTCATTATGGCCAAACAGTTCTATTTTTGTTTCAACAGACCAGAGGACATTTCTCCAAAAAGTACGATCTTTGTCCCCTGTGCAGTTGCAAACCGTAGTCTGTCTTTTTTTATGGCGGTTTTGGAGAAGCGGCTTCTTCGTTGCTGAGCGTCCTTTCAGGTTATGTCGATATAGGACTGGTTTTACTGTGGATATAGATACTTTTGTGCCTGTATCCTCCAGCATCTTCACAAGGTCCTTTGCTGTTGTTCTGGGATTGATTTGTACTTTTCGCACCAAAGTAAGTTAATCTCTAGGAGACAGAACGTGTCTCCTTCCTGAGTGGTATGACGGCTGTGTGGTCCTATGGTGTTTATACTTGCGTATTATTGTTTGTACAGATGAACGTGGTACCCTCAGGCATTTGGAAATTGCTCCCAAGGATGAATCAGACTTGTGGAGGTCTACAAATTTCTTTCTGAGGTCTTGGCTGATTTCTTTTGATTTTCCCATGATGTCAAGCAAAGAGGCACTGAGTTTGAAGGTAGGTCTTGAAATACATCAACAGGTACACCTCCAATTGACTCAAATGATGTCAATTAGCCTATCAGAAGCTTCTAAAGCCATGACATAATTTTCTGGAATTTTCCATAATTTTTCTGGAATAGTGATACAATGAATTATAAGTGAAATAATCTGTCTGTAAACAATTGTTGGAAAAATGACTTGTGTCATGCACAAAGTTAATGTGCTAACCGACTTGCCAAAACTATAGTTTGTTGACAAGAAATGTGTGGAGTGGTTGAAAAACACGTTTTAGTGACTCCAACCTAAGTATATGTAAACTTCTGACTTCAACTGTATATACTACATACATATAAACACTTTTTTTAGAATATACCTTTATTATTTCCCGCATGCCTTACCAGTCCTCCCCCAATTGGACTAAACTAATAAAAAACAACACTTAAGCTTCTACCTTCAGTTTATACATACTATTCACATTTTACAGACACAATCTATTTTACAATAGTTATATTTAGTTTGTTTTTAGTCCTTCCTCTATTTCTGATGTCCATCCTGTTAACTGTGCTATTTCACAAAATGTCTGAACCTATATACATTTTACAGACCCTGTATTTTTTACATTGGTTATCTTGTTGTTATTAGTCCCACCCTTCAGCTCCATTCAACCCCTCCCATCTATTTCTTAACACCATCCATTTTGGATTTCTATTTGCCATATATTCTTCAACTGTGCTGTGATGCTTCACAAAAGTACTGAACCTTTCTATTCTCATAGCTTCTACAGATTGTAAATTAAAGATAAACATTTTTGCTAAAATAATTATTATATTATTGATCGATTGACTATGACTTTTCAAATCACCCAGTATTGCTATCTGCAGCGTTAGTTCCAGGCAAATGTTGCAATTCTTCAGCCATTCCTGGATCTGTGACCAAAACGAGCTACATATGGACAGTACCAAAATAATTAATCTAATGACTCTGCCTCCTCGCAGCAGAATCTGCAGAGCTGGGAAGATTGTATCCTAATATATATAACATTCTATTGGTTGCAGGCATTTTGTGTAATAATTGAAATTTAATAATTTGACGTTTTGAATCTGATGTTGTTATACATGTCAAATCATAAATCATGTGCCATGGAATCGGTACATCAAAAATCTCTTCCCAACTATTTTGCAATTTATATGGCACAGCTGTCATTTTTTTGGTCCTTAAATGAAATTGGTATATATTTTATTTATCACAATTTTCTTTAACCATTTTTGGTCTGTAATGCAGGGTTGACAGACAAGTTTATTACTTTTTCTCCCTTCCACTTGCCTCTTCCATTTTTGTGGTAATGCTGCAATTAGTTGGTTGTAATTTTGGGTAGAGCAGACATTTCCATATGTCTGTTAATTGCAATTGTGACAAAACTCCACCAGTCCTATTTATGATATAATTTACAAAAATGATATCTTTATTATAATTCTTTTCGAAAAGTATTTCTTTTTTTAATCAATTAGTATATTTGAGTTTAATCAAAGTATTGGTTGTATTATTTGTTCTGTCTTTTCAGGTGGATTAAACTGAAATTGAAACAACTTTCTAAGGCTTGTTTAAAAAAATAACAATATTTTGGAGATTATTTTGTTTTAAAAAATCTGAAAGTGAGCAGTTGTAATCTGAATAAAGGGAAAAAGGCCATTCTTCAACATGGGGTGAGACATTCTTACTAATTTACTAGAGAACCATTTCGGATTTAAGTATAACTTTTGACTGACTGATGTCTTTAGTGAGAGGTCTAATGCTTTAATATTAATTTTTCTGCCCTCCGAATTCATATTTGTTATATAAATAGGCCCATTTAATTTTGTCTGGCTTGCCATTCCAAATAAAAATGTAATATTTTTTGTTCATATAATTTAAAAAGCAGGTCACTAGGTGTAGCAAAACCATAAGCAAATAGGTAAATTGTGATATGACTAAAGAGTTAATCAGGGTGATTTTTCCACAAATAGACAGGTATTTTCCTTTCTATGGTAGCAAGATCTGATCTATTTTTAACTGACTTGCCTAGTTAAATAAAGGTTAAATAAAAAACTTAAATATGCATTGAAGCCTCATAAAAAGTTCACTACACCCAGATTATTTGAGGCTTGACACATGAATTATGCCCTCAGAAACTCAATGCTTGCGGGAAGTTATGTTTTTGTCCTCACAGAGATATTTGAGTTCAAATCCAGCCATGCGTATTAGCTAATTCTTTAGTCCTAAATCCTTTGAAGGACAGTGATGTTCAATGAATGCGGAATTGGGGGCTTAAAAAGGAAAAGATTAGTGTTACTGTAACAGCTTAGTCATAACCCTCGACATCCCCTCACTCACCCTTTCCCTCTCTCATTTACTTATTCACTAATTCAATAACGCATGCATGCACACACACTCACACGCACACACAGTCACACACACACACACACACGCACACACGCACACACACACACACACACACACACACACACACACACACACACACACACACACACACACACACACACACACACACACACACACACACACACACACCTCCAGTCAGTTGAGGCAGATGCGGATGAGGCTGTGTCTGGAAGGGTGATGATGAGAGTTAGCCACAGAGTCGAGGCTGAATGACAACATGGATAAGATACAGCTGGTAGGTTTTAAGCTTTTTCGGCAGGATAGAACAGCGGCCTCTGGTAAGACAAGGGGTGGTGGTCGATGTATATTTGTAAACAACAGCTGGTCAATGAAATCTAAGGAAGTCTCGAGGTTTTGCTCGCCTGAGGTAGAGTATCTCATGATAAGCTGTAGACCATACTATTTACCTTTTTTTTTCTTCTTTCATAGCTGTCTAAATACAACCACAAACTGATATTGGCACTAAGAACACACTCAATGAGCTGTATACAGCCATTAGTAAACAGAAAACGCTCACCCAGAGTCAGCGCTCCTAGTGGCCGGGGACTTTAATACAGGAAAACTCAAATACGTTTATCTAACTTCTACAAGCATGTTAAATGTGCAACCACATGGGAAAAAAAACTCAAGACCACCTTTACTCCACCCACACACAGAGATGCGTACCCTCCTGATTCCTGCTTACAAACAAAAACTAAAGCAGGAAGCACCAGTGACTCGGGCAATAAGAAAGTAGTCAGATGAGGCAGATGCTAAGCTACAAGACTGTTTTGCTAGCACAGACTGGAAAATGTTCCAGGATTATTCCGATGGCATTGAGTACACCACATCACTCACTGGCTTCATCAATAAGTACATTGATGACGTCGTCCCCACAGTGACCATACGTACATACCCCAACCAGAAGCCATGAATTACAGGCAACATCTGCACTGAGCTAAAGGTTAAGGCTGCCGCTTTCAAGGCGCAGGACTCTAACCCGGATGCTTATAAGAAATCCCGCTATGCCCTCCGACGAACCATGAAACAGGCAAAGCGTCAACACAGGATTAAGACTGAATCGTGCTACACCAGCTTTGACACTTGTCGGATGTGGGAGGGCTTGCAAACTATTACGGACTACAAAGGGAAGCACAGCCGTGAGCTGCCCAGTGACACAAGCCTACCAGACGAGCTATGTAACTTCAATGTTCGCTTTGAAGCAAGCAACTCTGAAGCATGCATGAGAGCATCAGCTGTTCCGGACGACTGTGTGATCACGCTCTCCATAGCCGATGTGAGTAAGACCTTTTAACAGGTCAACATTCACGAAGCCGCAAAGCCAGACGGATTACCAGGACGTATACTCCAAACATGTGCTGACCAACTTGCAAGTGTACTCACTGACATTTTCAACCTCTCCCTGACCAAGTCTGTAATACCAACATGTTTCAAGCAGACCACCATAGTCCCTATGCCCAAGAACACCAAGGTAACCTGCCTAAAATGACTACCGACCCGAAGCACTCATGTCTGTAGCCATGAAGTGCTTTGAAAGTAGATTCATGGCTCACAACACCATTATCCAAGAAACCCTGGACTCACTCCAATTTGAATACCGCCCCAACAGATCCACAGATGATGCAATCTCTGTTGCATTCCACACTGGCCTTTCCCACCTGGACAAAAGGAACACCTACATGAGAATGCTATTCATTGACTACAGTTCAGCGTTCAACACCATGGTGCCCTCAAAGCTCATTACTAAGCTAAGGACCCTGGGACTAAACACCTCCCTCTGCAACTGGATCCCGGACTTCCTGACCGGCCACCCCCAGGTGGTAAGGGTAGGTAATAACACATCTGCCACACTGATCCTCAACACTGTGGCCTCTCAAGGGTGTGTACTTAGTCCCCTCCCGTACTCCCTGTTCACCCATGACTGCGTGGTCAAACACAACTCCAACACCATCATTAAGTTTGCAGATGGTACAACAGTGGTAGGCCTGATCACCGACAACGATGAGACAGCCTATAAGGAGGAGGTCAGAGAACAGGCAGTGTGGTGCCAGGACAACAACCTCTCCCTCAATGTGATCAAGACAAAGGAGCTGATCATGGACTACAGAAAAAGCCGGGCTGAACAGGCCCCCATTAACATCGACGGGGCTGTAGTGGAACAGGTTGAGAGCTTCAAGTTCCTTGGTGTCCACATCACCAACACACTATCATGGTCCAAACAAACCAAGACAGTTGTAAAGAGGGCACGACAAAGCCTATTCCCCCTCAGGAGACTGTAAAGATTTGGCATGGGTCCTCAGATCCTCAAAAAGTTATACAGCTACACCATCAAGAGCATCCTGACTGGTTGCATCACCACCGTATGACAACTGCTCAGCCTCCGACCACAAGGCACTACAGAGGTTAGTACTTACGGCCCAGTACATCACTTTGGCCAAGCTTCCTGCCTTCCAGGACCTTTATACCAGGCATTGTCTGTGGAAGGCTCACAAAATTGCCAAAGACTCCAGCCACCCTAGTCATAGACTGTTCTCTCTGCTACTGCAAGGCAAGTGGTACCGGAGCGCCAAGTCTAGGTCCAAAAGTCTTTTTAACAGCTCCTACCTCCAAGCCATAAGACTCCTGAACAGCTAATCAAATGTGTATCCGGACTATTTGCATTGTCCCCCCCCCCACCCCCATTTTTACACTGCTGCAACTCTGTTTATTATCCATGCATTATCACTTTACCTCTACCTACATACACATATTACTGCAATTATCTCGACTAACCGGTGCCCCCGGTGCACGTTGACTCTGTACCGGTACCCTTGTATATAGTCTTGCTACTGTTATTTTATTGTTGCTCCTTTAATTTTTTGATATTTTTCAATTTTTTATTTTTATTTTATTTATTTTTTACTTCAGTTCATTTTTGTAAATACTTTAACACTTGTTTCTTAAAATAGCATTGTTGGTTCAGGCCTTGTAAGTTAGCATTTCACTGCTGTATTTGGCGCATGTGACAAATAACATTTGATTTGATTTGTTTCTCTTCTATGTGTGGGTTTAATTGTGTTTCTCTTGTATGTTATACAGTTCAATTGTGTTAATAAAGGTCGTTTTAAAAACGTCTCTAGAAGCAACATAACCAGCTGTGGCCTGTGCTAGGCTAGTTCGCTGGCTGTCCTTGGACCTCAGACAAACTGAGTACCCTACAGTGCTGAGGACCCTACAGAGCCAATGATATCATGTGTCCTGTGATGATGAAATCAGACTGAATCACCGCCTCTGATTCAGACTGAATGCCGCCCCTGGATAGCACAAGTTGGTAGTAAGACTGTCCCATAGCCTGTTCTTCTCTCTATCAATTTAGAAACACGGTTTGGATCAATTCCATCTCAATTTCACTTGCTATTACACAAAATGAATGGATTTCTCATGGGGGAAAGCAATAGGCAATTCAAGTGACATGAGTTGAAATAGAACTCCTCAACCGAAAGCTAAGAACAGTAGGAAGCTAAAGCACTTTTACTAGGAGCAGATAAACATTTTCATATTTAACCTTTATTTAACTAGGCATGTCAGTTAAGAACAAATTCTTATTTACCATGACGGCCTACCCCGGCCAAACCCAGATGACACTGGGCCAATTGTGCGCCGCTTTATGGGACTCCCAATGACAGCTGGATGTGATTCAGACTGGATTCGAACCAGGGACTGTAGTGACGCCTCTTGCACTGAGATGCAGTGCCTTAACCCACAGTTTTACTCCTTGATGCTTAAACCATTCCATACCTGAATGGGTAATACTCCAGTTCCAGTAGGGTTACATTTTCTTTGTGCTGGGGGTGTTGATAAACCTTATAGAGATTGCTGATCTTGGATGAGGCAATCATAGCAGATAAGCACAGTCTTTTCTGGTTGCGGAACACCCTTTTCAGGTCGCTCTTCCTCTCGCAAGTCCAGAAAGATTGCAGGCACTCTGCACCTGGCAATATGGTTTGGGGTAAAAAGCTAAATCATAAAATTTGGCAGAAAAGGTTGTGGAACGAGAACAACTCAACAAGCCTAGGGGCAACAAAGAGAGGTAGCTAAAATGAAGGCAAAATGTAATGCAAATGTTGTAGTATATTCTACATTATTACACCCTAAACCCTCACCCCAACAATGATCATGCCTTAATTTGGAGAATTTGGAGAAATTTGTGAATGCTTTTCCATTCTACATTACCAAAAAGGGTAAAAAATGTCCTTCAAAGACCCTGTTTATCATGAACAATGCCTGGATTAACAAATAACACAAACAGATTAAACATTGCAGTATGAACAACTGCAAAAGAAAGTAATTTCCCAAGGAAATAAAACCTAATTTATTACAGCACTTATTTCTTTTAAAAGTATACTATTTGGGCAACATGTTATGTTGATTTGACTTTCCATATGAAATGTGTATCTAATGATTGTTATTAAAATGAATGTGTGCAAGAGGTGAATGGCCATACCTCTCCTCACTTTCCCTACACCATACAGTTATCTAGGTAACATACAATACATGACACCGCTCAGTGAACCACAAGATATCCTGTCCTTTTATCGAAGTGATCAAAATACACTTAGAAAGTCACAAATATAGGCTTTATTCAATTTGAACATATTCTTAGTTAGATAAAGTAAAATGATCTGTTATCCTTAATTTATAATTCTTTACAGACCTATATTGTCACTATATCTGTCAAAAAAACAAAATAACATTGTACTTAACAGACTACTGTGGAATTGTAATGGTCATAATGACATTTACTTTTTTTCAATTGAAATTGGGTTTTTTAGAGACAGAAGTCAATATAATTAAGAAACATAATTAAGAAACGTCATGAACACAATCTGAATGGTTCTACAGATATTACATCTGTAGAACACTGGAACAATTCTGGTGGCTGACAGTTTTGCCACCGAATGGATGCTGGAAGATATCGGTCACAAGCTTGACCCAAGACAGCTTGGATGCAAAATGGGCAAGTTGACCACAGATTTATTGGTCAGCCTCCTAGACATGATGTAAAATCCACTTATGCAAGTAAGACCATTGCACTTTAATAACAGCAGATTTTGCCAAAGTCTTCCACAAAGACCTTACAGCGGTGACAAAGTGCCTGATTCAGCTCGGAGTCAGAGAGTCCCTTATCACCTAGGTCTGTACCTTTATCTTCAAAAGGAAGCAGAGGGTGAGTTACTAAGGCTCCCTTTCACCATGGCAACATCTGACCCTTATCTTCCTGGCCCTCATCGACCACACACTTCAGAAGTTCAATCACAGGTGGAAATTCATTGACGACATGTTCATTGCAGAGGGCATTAGGATGGGCCAGCTCTCCAGCCTTCAACATGGTCTAGAAAATTTGTGCTCCTAGGTGGATGAGCACTCCATGCAGTTCAACCCAAACAAATGCAAACTCCTGCATGTTTGCTTTATCAACAATCCACCCCCTTTGTAACCCCTGTACCTAAACAGACACATTCTGCAAACAACATCTGATATTAAAATGATGGGTTCCAGGATGACATGAGGTGGACCAGCAAGTGGAAAATGGTAACCAGAAACTCTTTGTGGTTCTCTGTGTCTTAGTTGGTAGAACATGCCCATGAGGCATGCAACGCCGGGATGGTGGGTTCCATTCCCAAACCCGGCCTAGTCACCATCTACACCACACATACTCAGACCTGTCAGAACAAGAACTGAATGATCTCAAAGATCATCCACCCCCTACATGACTCAATTATTGAATAACAAATCATAACATTGTCATGACGTTGGCCTCTTTGGGTACAGGGAGGACAGTTGGCCCCCTCCCCTTTGTACCATCCCCCAACCTACCTTCCCCCCCAACCCAGGCCCTGTGTGAAAGGGTTGTAAAACCTCTAAGAGGAGAATCTCCTACCACATGTTTCATAGAGAGACAAAGGAAATTCTTCCAACTCATAGAATTGGAGAACCGAGCGACATGTGTGTTCTGGAGAAGGTATGGAAGATTGGTGAAGAATCCAGCTACGAACTGGTCCGCTTGGTACAATTTTGTGATACTCAGAAGAGACAATATAGCCATATTACCATAAAACTGTTTATATAATAGCCTCAGCGATGAGACTTGCATCATAATGGTTGTATAAAATGTATTAATAAGGATAAAGCTATTTGTAATACATTGAGATGCTATGTACTGATGTTAATGTGATAGAATTGGATTTCTGTACCAAGCTTCACTCAGCCATCGGCACGCCCCCCCCAGGGACACAGACAGGACCAGGCGTCATTTGACAAGCCTGTTCTAGGGTCACTATAAAACTATACCCTGATTTACATTTCTCCAGACCAGGCTCCACTCCATGGCCAATAGGTTTTACCATCCAATTCCTCTACTGAAAGTGAACTACACCACGTGGTTAACTTTTAGACTATCGAGACCGACAGAATAAGAACAAGTCTTTGATATTAATTATTAGTCTGCAGCTAAGTAAATTATATCATCGAATGCGAAGACCAACGAAACATCCATTCTATAACGACATTAATGAATGTCGCTTTGAAAGATCCATTCTAACTGAGAGAGAGAGAGAGAGAGAGAACTCTCCATCAGAACGACGCTCGAACAAGGATCCCGACGACACATGAGCGTAAATATATATTGATTGCAATTGTTCCCGAATGAGTGAGCCTTCAATTGTCAATTGTTAATATTAATGAACTCTGTGTACCTTCTCAGCTGACCGTTTATGACCCATTGTCTAACAGACCAGCCATGCCTGTTAGCCATTAGGGCACATTACTATACCAATCCTTTGTGACGATAATTACTGTTTGTATGTTTTCTGTTAATTACTTAGTGCAGTAAATAAATGATTTTAAGACAATTGATGTATGGATGATTTTAGTAAAGACTGGGTTCGTGCAGATACAACAATTTACGACGTTTGGAATGAGACTGGACTCGAGGTAAAATACATCATTTAAACCAGAAGATAATCGGCCTATATTATAATATAGGAAAGTTATATTAGGAAAATTATAACTTTGTAATCTGAATATTTTTCTTGGTGCCCCGATCTCCTAGTTAATTACAATTAAACGATTAATCAGTTTAATCGCGTGATAATAATTACAGGGAGTTAATAGATAAACATGTCTTCAGTTTAATGGTACCCCAAAGACACGACAACATCAACAACAATAGTTCCCTAAACGTATGCTGCATGTATGTTCCTTTTGTTGTTAATTTTACGATGACGTTGCAAGTGCAGATATTGCCCTCCCCTTAAAGCCAAGGCCCTGCGATAATACTTTAAATTACAACTTAAGTAGTTTTGGGGGGCATCTGTACTTTACTTTACTATTTATATTTTTCACAAGTTTTACTTTTACTTCACTACATTCCTAAAGGAAATAATATACTTTTTACTCCATACATTTTCCCTAAAACCGAAAAGTACTTGTTACATTTTGATTGCTTAGCAGGTAAGGAAAGTGGTACAATTCACACACTTATCAAGAGAACAACCCTGGTAATCCCTACTACTTCTGATCTCACTAAACACAAATGCTTCATCTGTAAAGTATGTCTGAGTGTTGGAGTGTGCCCCTGGCTACCTATAAATTGAAAGAACAGGAAAATTGTGCCGTCTGATTTGCTTAATATAAGACATTTTAAATACTTTGACTTTTGATAAAGTATCTTTACTTTTACTCAAGTATGACTATTGGGTACTTTTTCCACCACTGGCGATAAACTAGCATCCTGTCCAGGGGGTGTACTTGTACATCAAGCTGCATCACGCTACAGAAAACAGAGATAGGCTCCCGCTCCTATGAGCCGTTCAAGCTCGCACAAGCCAAGGCTCGTGCAAGGCTACTTAAGCAACAAGTCACAAGGGGGGTGTGGTATATGGCCAATATATCACGGCTAAGGGCTGTTCTTATGCACGACACGAGTGCCTGGACACAGCCCTTAGCCATGGAGTATTGGCAATATACCACAAACCCCAGAGGTTCCTTACTGCTATTATAAACTGGTTACCAACGTAATTAGAGCAGTAAAAATAAATGTTTTGTCATACCCGTGGTATATGGTCTGATAGCCAGGCTGCTTTCAGCCAATCGGCATTCATGGCTCGACCCACCATGTTTATAATTTACTTTAAAGCCAAGGTAACTTATGACCTGCCCTGCGGGTACGAAGTGGTCATCATCCAACCGTGCCTATAATAAGTAGGCCTAGTCTCCTTACAATACCTGCTCTTATACCTGTAGCTATGTTAGAGTAATTACATACTCTAGCATGCCTACCTGCAACCATGTGGAGATGTGGGATATGCAGTGGGGTCACAAACCCTCCATTGTACTAATAGTTCTCATAGTATTAGCTGGGACAGAAGCCTGCACACCCCGTGTCTCTTCAAGAACAGGGATGGTGACCAATGTCCTACATGCCATGACAGGTCAGGAAAGGCTGATTCCTACTGACCCTACATTCTTAGAAAAAAAGGTGCTAAGTAGACCTCTACAGGGTTCTTTGGTTTGTCCCCATAGGGGAAACATTTTTGGTGCTGGGTAGAACCCTTTGCAGAGTGTTCTATCTAGAACCCTCTATGTGCGGTTCTTCAAAGACCCTCCAGCCGGGCGTAGCCATCGCCGCCCGCCAGCCGGGCGCAACCATCGCCGCCCGCCAGCCGGGCGCAGCCAGGGTCATCCGCAGCCATCGCCGCCCACCAGCCGGGCACAGCAAGGGACACCCGCCAGCCGGGCACAGCCATCGCCGTCCGCCAGCCGGGCGCAGCCAGGGTCGTCCGCCAGCCGGGCACAACAAGGGTCGTCCGCCAGCCGGGCGAAGTCAGGGTCGCCCACCAGACCTTCGGCGTGGCCAGGTGCGCCACCTAAGAGGGCGACGCCAAGGGTGGGGCAGAGGCCACGTCCCGCACCTGAGCCGCCACCGTAAGAAGGCCCACCCAGACCCTCCCCTTCAGTGTCAGGTTTTGCAGCCGGAGTCTGCACCTTGGGGGGGGGAGGGTACTGGGGGGGGGGGGGGGTTACAGTCCTCCCCCCAAGGTGCGGACTCCGGCAGCAAAACCTGACAAGGGGTTTTTTGTTCTTTATTTTGGTTAGGCCAGGGTGTTACATTGGGTGGGCGTTCTATGTTCTGTTTCTATGTTTTTGTATTTCTTTGTTTTGGGCCATGTGTGGCTCCCAATCAGGCACAGCTGAAGTTTGTTGTTGTTGATTGGGAGTCACACATAAGTGCATGTTTTTCCATTGGGGTTTTGTGGGTAATTGTTTCTGTCATTGTGTTTCACCTGACAGGACTGTTTGGCTTTCAGTTTCTTGTTTTGTAATTGTATAGTGTTCCGTTTAAGAATTAAATATGATGAACACTAACTCCGCTGCGTTTTGGTCCACTCTCTCTCACGGCAGTCGTTACACAGCCTGAGTTAGGATAGCCAACAAGTGGAATTGTTAATCACCTGCAACCTGCATTCAGAATGACTGCCAGGGTAGAGAAGATTGAATACTGAGACTACCTCAACCAACTAAACTGGAACAACCATCTCAGTAACAGGTGCAATACATCCAACACATTGGATTAGTTTAAAAAACAATTGTTTTTATTTTCTGTAGCATAAACTGTATTAACCAATCAATGTAAATGCAAAAACACAGATAATACAGTAAATAAGACCCGAAACCAAATTTCTGTTGATAAAAATGCATTGTATTTCCTGGCTGGGGTCATGAAGTAAGGAATATAAAATAATATAAAGAATAAAATAATAAAACAACAGTCTTGATGGTCTGTAGCAGGTAGCAGGTATGAGGCATCTTGAGGACAGTCAGACAGTCAGGGTGGGTGTGTTTTGGGAGGGGCTGTGCATGTACACACACCAATAGTGACTCAGTAACTCCTCTATCTCTGATCTCATTCATTGTTTGCGTCAAAATTGGCATTTTATTGAATAGGTTGTCATTTGGAGCACAACCATACTGTAACTCCTCTCCAGACATTCTGTAATAACCATAGCAGGGAATCTTCACAGGCCCTGTCTAATGTGCTGTAAAGGGGTTGTAACAGAACAGTATGGTGAGCTAGAGTCAAGAAGGGCATGACATAATGAAGAAATGTGAAAAGCATATGCTTAACCATGGTCACAATTGAAAGGGAGCAGTTTAGAGATTATGGAAAAATTGTTCACCTGACTGTTCACCTGATTCCAAACATTACGCTGTTGATTTTATGTGCATTTCACATTTATTGTACTTTTTCATCATTTGTTGATAACTGAAAATACTCTGGATACATTCAGGAACATGATAGGACATTTCCTGGAAATTGTGGGACAGGTGGGATAAGACCAGAAAATTACAAGGGTTTGAGTAAGAGGACCAATACTGGTGTCTCCAAGTGGCCACACCAAATAAAAGCATTGGATTCAGGACAAAATCATTCACTAAACCCTAAACCTCAACTAAATCTTGTAATGAATCACGTGGAAATTGAGCAAGTTGAGGAGACTAAACTGCTTGGTGTAACCCTGGATTGTAAACTGTCATGGTCAAAACATACTTATGTAACGGTAGCCAAGATGGGGAGAGCTCTGTCTGTAATAAAGCACTAATTTCCTTTCTTGACATTTCTATCAACAAAACAAGTCCTACAGGCCCTAGTTATGTTGCGCCTGGGCTACTGCCCAGTCATGTGCCACAAAGAAGGACATAGGCAAATTACAGTTGGCCCAGATAGGCGCAGCACGGCTGGCCCTTAAATATGCATGTCTCCCCCGGCTCAAAGCGGAGGGGAGATTGACTGCATCACTACTTGTCTTTGTGAGAGGTATTGCCATGTTGAAAGCACCGAGCTGTCTGTTCAAACAACTAGCACACAACTCAGACACGCACCCTTCAAAACATGCCACCAGGGGTCTCTTAACAGTCCCCAAGTCCAGAACAGATTTTAGAAAACGCACAGTACTACACAGAGCCATGACTACATGGAACTCTATTCCACATCAAGTAACTCATGCGAGCAGTAAAATCTGATTTAAAAAAAACAGATGAAACTACACTTTATGGAACAATGCGAACTGCGATGAGACACACACACACACAGGCACACACATCAATCAAATAATAATCAGTGGTTGTAGGGGGGTGCAACAGGTCAATACCTCAAGAGTAAATGTCAGTTGGCTTTTCATAGCCGAGCATTCAGAGGTCGAGACAGACACACAGAGAGAGAGAGAGAGAGAGAGAGAGAGAGAGAGAGAGAGACTAAAACAGCAAGTCCGGGACAAGGTAGCATGTCCGGTGAAAAGATCAGGGTTCCCTAGCCGCAAGCAGAACAGTTGAAACTGGAGCAGCAGCACGATCAGGTGGACTAGGGACAGCCAAGAGTCATCAGGCCAGGTAGTCCTGAGGTCCTCCAGGAGGGGAGGGAGAGAGGGAGAGAGAAAGAATTACAGGGAGCATACTTAAATTCACACAGAACACAAGATAAGACAGGAGAATTACACCAGATGTAACAGACTGACCCTAGCCCCCCGGCACATAGACTATTGCAGCATAGTTGGGAGACTGAGGCAGTGGTGGGTCGGGGGACAGTGTGGCCCGGTCTGACGATACCCCCAGACAGGGCCAACCAGGCCAACCCACCCACATTGCCAAAGCACAGCCCCTACACCACTAGAGGGATATCAACAGACCACCAACTTACTACCCTGAGACAAGGCAGAGTATAACCCACGAAGATCTCCTCCACCTCACAAGCCTGAGAGAGCGCAAAACCAGACAGGAAGATTACGTCTGGGATTCAACCCACTCAAGTGACACACCCCTCCTAGGGACGGCGTGGAAGAGCACTAGTAAGCCAGTGACTCAGCCCCCGTAATAGGGTCAGAGGCAGAGAATCCCAGTAGAGAGAGGGGAGCCGGCCAGGCAGAGACAGCAAGGGCAGTTCGTCGCTCCAGTGCCTTGCTGTTCACCTTCACACCCCTGGCCTAAACTACACTCAATCAAAGGACCTATTGAATAGATGAGTCTTCAGTAATGACTTAAAGGTCGATACCAAGTCTGTCTCTCACATGGATAGGCAGACCATTCCATAAAAATTGAACTCTATAGGAGAAAGCCCTGAAACCAGCTGTTTACTTAGAAGTTCTAGGGACATAATGAGGCCTGCGTCTTGTGACCGTAGCGTACGTATGTACGACAGCACATGTCATCTATAGCAGGACATGCATATGTTGACACACACCAACACATGCACTCTACACACACACACACGTATGTATGGTGGTATTATAAATGTTGTATTTTAGATATGTTGTGGTGTAATAATATTATATGTACTGTTTTATTTAATTAAATGTTTTGCCTTAATTTGTTTGGACCCCAGGAAGAATAGCTGCTGCCTTGACAGCAGCTAACGGGGATCCTTAATAAAAGCAAATAAAAATACACGTCTCCAAAGTGAGCACAGTTCCAAAGTAATTGCAATGTACTTTTATGACTCAAAGAAGAGTATTCAACTATAAGGGGCTTTTTTGAGCTCTCCTATGTGTGTCGTTGAGTAACTGGAGCAAGCACACATTGTACGTTGTTTTGTTTGGAACAAAACCCTGCATCCCCGCCATAACGCAATTACTGTTGTTGTTTACGCAATGTGTGTGCCGCAGCAAATTTTCTTCACAATAGACAAACATAGGCTCATTCTGTTCAATACAATCCAAGGTATGACGTTGTGACATCTTGAAACTATACATAAAACATCGTGATCATAAACTTTGTCATTGTAATGGAATTGTGAAGTGCACATTTGGTTGGTGTTTGGCTTGCTTGTATGACATCAAAGCGGTATTTATTATAATCCTCAACGTCTCATCTCTCAAAATACATAGAGCCCTCTTAATAGGAAATAGGGTGCCATTTGGGAAGCAACAAGGTCTATCTATGACTGACAGGAACTACTAATAAAGCACTCTTTAACCTGCTACACCTTTCCACATTTACAGATCCTACCCACCAAGCTGTCCTTAACCACAGATCTGGGGTTAAGTTTTGCTGGCATTTCTAATCATAGGCGGTGATAAAACTGACTTCTGATCTGCTGTTTGGGGCGACTGCTACCCATGCATGGCTACACACACAGCAAATATGCAGATGTTAAAATGGCAGTTGAGGTAAAATGTGTGTCCTATATCTGTGTTGATTCGAGTGGGGTTAAAGGTCCTGGACAGTCATTCTGAAAAGTACTTTCTCTCATAGATAACTACCAGGATGTTTGAAAAGACAGGGGAAGTGGGCGGGGAGCTTATATTTATGAGCTCGCCTTGACTGACAATCTTTGAAATCCCTTTGTCAAGCAACTTGGATGCAGTGAACAATGTTGCAGGGAAATCATCTCAAGTAAATTTGGTGAAACACAAAGCAACTTGAAAATGCATCAATTATATATAAAAAATGTTATATACAGCTCCCATTTGGCATGTCTCTGTGCTGTAGTTCACAGCAGCACTGATTGATGTGTTGACATGACAACCGCATCAGAATTTTGAAAGACCCTTCCCCCTCCCTTTGTTCAATGCTGGCTGAAGACCTAGCTAGCCAGTAACTAACTAACACCAGGCAAAGATGAAAGATGACATAAGTATACAGTGCATTCGGAAAGTATTCAGACCCCTTGACTTTTTCCACATTTTCTTATGGTACAGCCTTTTTCTAAAATGGATTAAAAAAAATAAAAAATCTATCTACACAATACTCCATAATGACACAGTGAAAACAGGTTTTTAGCCATTTTTGCAAATGTATTAAAAATAAACAACAAAAATACCTTATTTACATAACTTTACAGACCCTTTGCTATGAGAATCAAAATTGAGCTCAGGTGCATCCTCTTTCCATTGATCACCCTTCAGATGTTTCTACAACTTGAGTGGAGTCCACATGTGGTAAAGTCAATTGATTGGACATGATTTGAAAAGGCACACGCCGGTCTATATCAGGTCCCACAGTTGACAGTGCATGTCAGAGAAAAAACCAAGCCATGAGGTCGAAGGAATTGTCCATAGAGCTCAGAGACAGGACTGTGTCAAGGCACAGATCTGGGGAAGGTTACGAAAAAATGTCTGCAGCATTGAAGGTCCAAAAGAACACAATGGCCTCCATCATTTTTAAATGGAAGAAGTTTGGAACCACCAAGATTCTTCCTAGAGCTGGCCGCAGCACCAAACTGAGCAATTGGGGGAGAAGGGCCTTGGTCAGGGAGGTGAACAAGAACCCGATGGTCAAACGATCTACAAAGTTCCTTTGTGGAGATGGGAGAAACGTCCAGAAGGACAACTATCTCTGCATCACTCCACCAATCAGGCTTTTATGGTAGAGTGGCCAGGTGGAAGCCTCTCCTCAGTAAAAGGCACATGACAGCCCGCTTGGAGTATGCCAAAAGGCACCTCAAGACTCTCAGACCATGAGAAACAAGATTCTCTGATCTGATCAAACGAAGACTGAACCTGGCATTATCCCTACAGTGAAGCATGGTGGTGGCAGCATCATGCTGATGGGATGTTTTTCAACGGCAGGGACAGGGAGACTAGTCAGGATCGAGGGAAAGATGAACAGGACAAAGCACAGAGAGATCCTTCATGAAAACTTGCTCCAGAGACCTCAGGACCTCAGACTGGGGTGAAGGTCCACTTTCCAACATGATAGAGCTTGAGAGGATATACAGAGAAGAGTGGGAGAAACTCCCCAAATACAGGTGTGCCAAGCTTGCAGTGTCATACCCAAGAAGACTTGAGGCTGATATCGCTGCCAAAGGTGCTTCAACAAAGTACTGAGTAAAGGGTCTGAATACATATGTAAACATGATATTTTCTTAAAATCTTCTTGTTATTAATTAGCAAAAAATATATATGTTTTTGCTTTGTCATCATGGGGCATTGTGAAGATCTATGAGGTGGAAAAACTATTTAATCAATTTTAGATTAAGACTAACATATCAAAATGTGGAAAAAGTCAAGAGGTCTGAATACTTCCCGAATGCACTGTGTGTGTATATATATATATATATATATATATATATATATATATATATATCACATAATATACAGTTGAAGTTGTAAGTTTACATACACCTTAGCCAAATACATTTAAACTTCGTTTTTCACTATTCCTGACATTTAATCCAAGGAAAGATTCCCTGTCTTAGGTCAGTTACGATCATCACTTTATTTTAAGAATGTGAAATGTCAGAATAATAGTAGAGAGAATTATTTATTTCATCTTTTATTTCTTTCATCACATTCCCAGTGGGTCAGAAGTTTACATACAGTCACTTAGTATTGCCTTTAAATTGTTTAACTTGTTGAACCTTTCACAAGCTTCCTTTCACAAGCTTCCCACAATAAGTTGGGTGAATTTTGGCCCATTCCTCATGGCAGAGCTGGTGTAACTGAATCAGGTTTGTAGGCCTCCTTGCTCACACACGCTTTTTCAGTTCTGCCCACAAATGTTCTATGGGATTGAGGTCAGGGCTTTGTGATGGCCACTCCAATACCTTGACTTTGTTGTCCTTAGGCCATTTTGCCACAACTTTGGAAGTATGCTTGGGGCCATTGTCTGTTTGGAAGACCCATTTGCAACTAAGCTTTAACGTCCTGACTGATGTCTTGAAATGTTGCTTCAATATAGCGACATCATTTTCCTACCTCATGATGCAATCTATTTTATGAAGCACACCAGTCCCTCCTGCAGCAAAGCACCCCCACAAAATGATGCTGCCACCCCCGTGCTTCACGGTTGGGATGGTGTTCTTTGGCTTGCAAGCCTCCCCCTTTTTCCTCCAAACATAACGATGGTCATTATGGCCAAACAGTTCTATTTCTGTTTCATCAGACCAGAGGACATTTCTCCAAAAAGTAAGATATTTGTCCCCATAGGTTTTTTATGGCGGTTTTGGAGCAGTGGCTTCTTCCTTGCTGAGCGGCCTTTCAGGTTATGTTGATATAGGACTCGTTTTACTGTGGAAATAGATGCTTTTGTACCCGTTTCCTCCAGCATCTTCACAAGGTCCTTTGCTGTTGTTCTGGGATTGATTGTCACTTTTTGCACCAAAGTACGTTCATCTCTAGGAGACAGAACGCATCTCCTTCCTGAGCGGTATGACGGCTGCGTGGTCCCATGGTGTTTATTGTTGCGTACTATTGTTTGTACGGATGAACGTGGTACCTTCAGGCGTTTGGAAATTGCTCCCAAGGATGAACCAGACTTGTGGAGGTCTACAATTTCTTTCTGAAGTCTTGGCTGATTTCTTTTGATTTTCCCATGATGTCAAGGAAAGAGGCACTGAGTTTGAAGATAGGTCTTGAAATACATCCACAGGTACACCTCCAATTGACTCAAATTATGTCAATTAGCCTATCAGACGTTTCTAAAGCGATGACATCATTTTCTGGAATGTTCCAAGCTGTTTCAAGGCACAGTCAACGTAGTGTATGTAAACTTCTGACCCACTGGAATTGTGGCACATTGAATTATAAGTGAAATAATCTGTCTGTAAACAATTATTGGAAAAATCACTTGTGTCATGCACACAGTAGATATCCTAACCGACTTGCCAAAACTATAGTTTGTTAACAATACATTTGTGGAGTGGTTGAAAAACAAGTTTTAATCATTCACCTAAGTGTATGTGAACTTCCAACTTCAACTGTATACAGTACCAGTCAAAAGTTTGGACACACCTTTATTTTTACTATTTTCTACTTTGTAGAATAATAGTGAAGACATCGAAACTATGAAATAACACCTGGAGTCATGTAGTAACCAAAACAAAACATATTTAGATTGTAGATTCTTCAAAGTTGCCACCCTTTGCCTCGATGACATCTTTGCACAGTCTTGGCATTCTCTCCACCAGCTTCACCTGGAATGCTTTTCCAACAGTCTTGAAGGAGTTCACACATAAAATGGTGAGCGCTTGTTGGCTGCGGTTCAACTCAACCCAAACCATCTCAATTGGGTTGAGGTCGGGTGATTGTGTAGACCATGTCATCTGATGCAGCACTCTGTCTTTCTCACAGCTTGAGGTTTGTTGGGTTATTGTCCTGTTGAAAAGCACAAACCAGATGGGATGTCGTATCGCTGCATAATGCTGTTGTGGCCATGCTGGTTAAGTATGCCTTGAATTCTAAATAAATCACAGACAGTGTCATCGGCAAAGCACCCCCACACCATCACACCTCCTCCTCCATGCTTCACGATGGGAACTACACATGTGGAGAGCATCCGTTCACCTACTCTGCGTCTCACAAAGACACGGCGGTTGGAACCAAAAATCTCAAATATCCATTGCTCGTGAGTCTTGGCCCAATCAAGTCTCTTATTCTTATTGGTCTCCTTTAGTAGAGGTTTCTTTGCAGCAATTCGACCTGAAGGCCTGATTCACGCAGTATCCTCTGAACAGTTGATGTTGAGATGTGTCTGTTACTTGAACTCTGTGAAGCATTTATTTGGGCTGCAATCTGAGGTGCAGTTAACCGTAATGACCCTTTCCTCTGCAGTCATCCTTTCCTGTGGCTGTCCCCATAAGAGCTAGTTTCATCGTAGCGCTTGATGGTTTTTGCAACTGCACTTGAAGAAACTTTCAATCGAAATTATCCAGATTGACTGAGCTTCATGTCTTAAATAATGATGGACTTTAATTTATCTTTGATTATTTTGAGCTGTTCATAATATGGACTTGGTCTTTTACTGAATATGGCTATCTTCTGTATACCACCCATACCTTGTCACAACACAACTGATTGGCTCAAATGCATTAAGAAGAAAGAAATTCCACAAATTAACTTTTAACAAGGCACAGCTGTTAATTGAAATGCATTCCAGGTGAGTACCTCATGAAGCTGGTTGAGAGATTTCTTAAGAGTGTGCAAAGCTGTCATCAAGGCAAAGGGTGGCTACTTCAAAGAATCTGAAATCTAAGAAAAAAAAATATTTGTTTAACACTTTTTTGTTTACTAGGTGATTCCATACGTGTTATTTCATAATTTTATTTATAAAGGAAACCCTAGAATGAGTAGGTGTGTCCAAACTTTTGACTGGTACTGTATATATTGATAAAAAATATATATATGGGGGATTGGAAATGAGGCAGACAATTACATTAATGGAAGCTAGAATATTAAAGTTGATCCATCCCCCCCAAAATATATACTGCTCAAAAAAATAAAAGGGAACACTTAAACAACACATCCTCGATCTGAATGAAAGAAATAATCTTATTAAATACTTTTTTCTTTACATAGTCGAATGTGCTGACAACAAAATCACACAAAATAATCAATGGAAATCCAATTTATCAACCCACGGATGTCTGGATTTGGAGTCACACTCAAAATTAAAGTGGAAAACCACACTACAGGCTGATCCAACTTTGATGTAATGTCCTTAAAACAAGTCAAAATGAGGCTCAGTAGTGTGTGTGGCCTCCACGTGCCTGTATGACCTCCCTACAACGCCTGGGCATGCTCCTGATGAGGTGGCGGATGGTCTCCTGAGGGATCTCCTCCCAGACCTGGACTAAAGCATCCGCCAACTCCTGGACAGTCTGTGGTGCAACGTGGCGTTGGTGGATGGAGCGAGACATGATGTCCCAGATGTGCTCAATTGGATTCAGGTCTGGGGAACGGGCGGGCCAGTCCATAGCATCAATGCCTTGCTCTTGCAGGAACTGCTGACACACTCCAGCCACATGAGGTCTAGCATTGTCTTGCATTAGGAGGAACCCAGGGCCAACCGCACCAGCATATGGTCTCACAAGGGGTCTGAGGATCTCATCTCGGTACCTAATGACAGTCAGGCTACCTCTGGCGAGCATATGGAGGGCTGTGCGGCCCCCCAAAGAAATGCCACCCCACACCATGACTGACCCACTGCCAAACCGGTCATGCTGGAGGATGTTGCAGGCAGCAGAACGTTCTCCACGGCGTCTCCAGACTCTGTCACGTCTGTCACATGCTCAGTGTGAACCTGCTTTCATCTGTGAAGAGCACAGGGCGCCAGTGGCGAATTTGCCAATCTTGGTGTTCTCTGGCAAATGCCAAACGTCCTGCACGGTGTTGGGCTGTAAGCACAACCCCCACCTGTGGACGTCGGGCCCTCATACCACCCTCATGGAGTCTGTTTCTGACCGTTTGAGCAGACACATGCACATTTGTGGCCTGCTGGAGGTCATTTTGCAGGGCTCTGGCAGTGCTTCTCCTGCTCCTCCTTGCACAAAGGCGGAGGTAGCGGTCCTGCTGCTGGGTTGTTGCCCTCCTACGGCCTCCTCCACGTCTCCTGATGTACTGGCCTGTCTCCTGGTAGTGCCTCCATGCTCTGGACACTACGCTGACAGACACAGCAAGCCTTCTTGCCATAGCTGGCATTGATGTGCCATCCTGGATGAGCTGCACTACCTGAGCCACTTGTGTGGGTTGTAGACTCCGTCTCATGCTACCACTAGAGTGAAAGCACCGCCAGCATTCAAAAGTGACCAAAACATCAGCCAGGAAGCATAGGAACTGAAAAGTGGTCTGTGGTCCCCGCCTGCAGAACCACTCCTTTATTGGGGGTGTCTTGCTAATTGCCTATAATTTCCACCTGTTGTCTATTCCATTTGCACAACAGCATGTGAAATTTATTGTCAATCAGTGTTGCTTCCTAAGTGGAGAGTTTGATTTCACAGAAGTGTGATTGACTTGGAGATACATTGTGTTGTTTAAATGTTCCCTTTATTTTTTTGAGCAGTGTATATACAAAAAAAACACCTGTGCTTAGTCTAATACAGTGACAACTAAAAGGGGTGCGCGCTAATAGCGTTTCAATCGGTGATGTCACTCGCTCTGAGACCTTGAAGTAGTTGTTTCCCTTGCTCTGCAAGGGCAGCGGCTTTTGTGGAGCGATGGTTAACGATGCTTTGTGGGAGGCAGTTGTTGATGTTGGCAGAGGGTCCCTGGTTCAAACCCAGGGGCGAGGAGAGGGACAGAAGCTATACTGTTACACGTGTGTGTGTGTGCGTGCGCATTTGTATATGTTCGTACAAGTAGAAAAAACATGTTGACTCAATGTACTTGTAAAGAAACATCAATGCCACCCTCCTCTTTTTCATGTTACGATCTATGACTCTGTCATACGGTACACACTTATTTTTTGTTGTCATAGGCTACCTGGCTAAAATGCTCTCTAGCCTAATTTCCTTTCATGGGTAACGTTAGCTAACCTTCTTCAACATTAGCCTTCTACATCTAGCTACCTATTGAACTTCCATCCTCTTAGGCCAGGGGCACAATGTATGAATTTAGTTATGGTTGGATCACAACTGCCGTTATAATCATTGGCCAGTATGGAGAATTAAGTAAAGTCCAAATCCCTATCTCCATCCATGGCTAATTTACGAAAGGGCCAATATTAACAAGCTAGCTAGCCACCAGAGGACAATGAGGTGCAGTAATTCAAGTTGTTTCTGTCAATGATTGGTCTCGATGTGATTGGAGAGAAGCCAAATTCAAACTGGCTTCCCTTGACACATTTTGTTTTGGTGTGCCAGGACCATTCATATTGATGCAGTAGTAGCTAAGATGGGGAGAAGTCTATCTATAATAAAGAAAAGCAGTGAGACACAAACAACAACACAGAGTTACACATGGAATAAACAAACATACAATCAATAACACAATAGAGAAAAAAGGACTTTAATAAACAATGTGTGCAAATGAGGTAAGATAAAGGAGGTAAGGCAATAAATAGGCCATAGTGGGAAAATAATTACAATTCAGCAATTAAACACTGGAGTGATAGATGTGCAGAAGATGAATGTGCAAGTAGAGATACTGGGGTGCAAATGAGCAACAACAACAAAAATAACAGTATGGGGATGAGTTAGTTGGATGGGCTATTTACAGATGGGCTATGTACAGGTACAGTGATCTGTGAGCTGCTCTGACAGCTGGAGCTTAAAGTTAGTGAGGGAGATATGGGTCTCCAGCTTCAGTGATTTTTGCAATTCATTCCATTCATTGGCAGCAGAGAACTGGAAGGAAAGGCGGCCAAAGGGGGAATTGGCTTAGGGGGTGACCAGTGAAATGTACCTGCTGGCGTGCTACGGGTGGGTGCTGCTATGGTGACCAGTGAGCTGAGATAAGGCAGGGCTTTACCTAGCAAAGACCTAGTAATGACCTGGAACCAGTGGGTTTGGCGACGAATATGAAGCAAGGGCCAGCCAACGAGAGCATACAGATCACAGTGGTGGGTAGTATATGGGGCTTTGGTGACAAAACGGATTGCACTGTGATAGACTGCATCCAATTTGCTGAGTAGAGTGTTGGAGGCTATTTTGTAAATGACATCGCCGAAGTCAAGGCTCGGCAGGATTGTCAGTTTTACGAGGGTATGTTTGGCAGCATGAGTGAAGGATGCTTGTTGCGAAATAGGAAGCCGATTCTAGATTTAATTTTGGATTGGAGATGCTTAATGTGAGTCTGGAAGGAGAGTTTACAATCTAACCAGACACCTGGGTATTTGTAGTTCTCCACATATTCTAAGTCAGAACTGTCCAGAGTAGTGATGCTGGGCGGGCGGGCGGGCAGCGATCGGTTGAAGAGCATGCATTTAGTTTTACTTGCATTTAAGAGCAGTTGGAGGCCACAGAAGGAGAGTTGTATGGCATTGAAGCTCGTCTGGAGGTTAGTTAACACAGTGTCCAAAGAAGGGCCAGAAGGATACAGAATGGTGTCGTCTGCGTAGCGGTGGATCAGAGAATCAACAGCAGCAAGAGCGACATTATTGATGTATACAGAGAAGAGAGTCGGCCCGAGAATTGAACCCTGTGGCACCCCCATAGAGACTGCCAGAGGTCCGGACAATGATTTGACACACTGAACTCTGTCTGAGAAGTAGTTGGTGAACCAGGCGAGGCAGTCATTTGAGAAACCAAGGCTTTTGAGTCCGCCGATAAGAATGTGGTGATTGACAGAGTTGAAAGCCTTGGCCAGGTTGATGAATACAGCTGCACAGTAGTGTCTCTTATCGATGGCGCTTATGATATCATTTAGGACCTTGAGCGTGGCTGAGGTGCACCCATGACCAGCTCGGAAACCAGATTGCATAGCGGAGAAGGTACGGTGGGATTCAAAATGGTCGGTGATCTGTTTGTTAACTTGGCTTTTGAAGACCTTAGAAAGGCAGGGTAGGATAGATATAGGTCTGTAGCAGTTTGGGTCTAGAGTGTCTCCCCCTTTGAAGAGGGGGATGACCGCGGTAGCTTTCCAATCTTTGGGGATCTCAGACGATATGAAAGAGAGGTTGAACAGGCTAGTAATAGGGGTTGCAACAATTTCACATTTTTTATTTTAGAAAGAGAGAGGGTCCAGATTGTCTAGCCCTGTTGATTTGTACAGGTCCACGTTTTACAGCTCTTTCAGAACATCAGCTATCTGGCTTTGGGTGAAGGAGAAATGGGGGAGGCTTGGGCAAGTTGCTGTGGGGGGTGGAGGGCTGTTGACCAGGGTAGGGGTGGCCAGGTGGAAAGCATGGCCAGCTGTAGAAAAATCCTTATTGAAATTCTCAATTATTGTGGATTTATCAGTGGTGACAGTGTTTCCTAGCCTCAGTGCAGTGGGAGGAGGTGCTCTTATTCTCCATGGACTTTACAGTGTTCCAGAACTTTTTGGAGTTTGTGCTGCAGGATGCAAATTTCTGTTTGAAAAAGCTAGCCTTTGCTTTCCTAACTGCCTGTGTATATTGGTTACTAACTTCCCTGAAAGTTGCATATCGTGGGGGCTATTTGATGCTAATGCCGTACGCCACAGGATGTTTTTGTGCTGGTCAAGGGCACTCAGGTCTGGAGTGAACCACGGGCTATATCTATGACTGTATTTGTTAGTGACAGAGACATGGTTGTTGCATTCATCCATTTTCGGTCCTATGGACTTCACCAAGTGAGATCCTAAGGGAATATGTTATCATAATAATACATTTTTAACACAATACTATGCATATTTCATAAGGCCTTATTTTTGAGGGCCTAGTTTTACCCTAATACAGGGGCCTGAAACTCATACACATCACTTTGAACCAAAACCACACCCATTATGAATCATATTTACCAACATGCTTTATTGCAGGTTGATTTTTATAATTGCTTGTTTCAATATCTATGTTCCTGCATGTACTGGGTTGGGCCCAGTGGTAGGGGCTTCTATGCAAACTCGCTAATGTTCTATATCTCCCTGCATCTATGCTGAATGTCCAGCATTAATACTCTTCTCTGCTATTAAAATCTTGTGTAAGTTTCAATATTTATAATCAAGAAAATAAAGCAGTTAGGTAGCTACTCATTATCTGCTGTATTTTTTTTCTTCTTCAAATGCCTTATAACTTTTGAAACCTGTTTAAGGTTTGCAGAATGGACAAAGCCTTGGAGATGATTTGGTTGAAGATATAAAAAGGAATTTGAAGAAGAAGAAATACAAGAAATTAGTAGCTACCTTAAACTGCTTTATTTGAAATATTGAAACTTACACATGATTTTAATAGCAGAGTAGAGTAATAATACTGGACATCCAGCATGGATGCAGGAAGAAATAGAACATTGGCTAGCTTTGCATAGAAGCCCCTACCACTGGGCCCCAAGGATGCCTCCTTGTTTTGGGTGAAGGAGTGTCATAGTTTTTACATCTAATACAACTCGCCACAGTAATTCATCATTTCAAGCATCCTAGCCTTAACCATGGTCCTAACCAACCAAATCAATCCCTAACTTTTGAGACCTGTTTTAGGTTTGCAGAATGGACGAAGCCTTGGAGATTGTTTAGTTTAGTTCAAGATAGATAGATTTGGTTGGTTAGGACCATGGTTAAGACTAGGATGCTTGAAATTATTAATTGCTATGGTGATTTGTATTAGTTGCAAAAACTATGACACTCCTTTACCCAAAACAAGGAGGCATCCCTACAGTGTAAAAAATAAGAAAAAACTATCCAGTCATTGTGTAAAATATATATTTTTATTTTGTTTGTATTGTTAAAGTAATATTATTTGATATAGACTATAATGTTTTTATGTTTTAGGCAATATATAGATCATCTTTGGTTTAGGTCCCTAAATGACGAAATTACCAAAAACCTATCCATGTCCTTTCGTGGCCCCTCGTGATTCCATTCAGTGAATTCTTTCAGAGTTGCTTACTACTCCAGGCTTTCCTTTCCTCCATAGCTAGGCGTTGTTATGGGCAACTATAATTCCAAAACGTTGTCACCGCCCATAGGATTCACAATTGGACAGTGTTACTTGTCAGCAAGAGAAATATAATATTCGGATTCGTCGACATTAACGTGAATCAATAGGGGGGCTATGTCATTGGCTATTTTTCATGTATATGAACCGCCTCCTGGAATTAGACCATGCCGCAAGTTTTTTCTCTTCGATGGGTTGGTGCGGTAGAGGTGAAAGAATACGTCTTGCGGAACAGATAGTATTTGTTCTGGTTAGTTTCTGTGTTTATTTTTCTCACTACCCTTCGACCGCAAGAGACCCTGGCCTGTGGACATTTGTAATTACAAAAGTGTTGGTTCAACAAGTTGCCTACTAGCGTCCTGGCTTGATGAGGATGGGAGAAGAACCTGCGACAAGGCAAGTGTGCATATTTGTTGTGTAGTTGTGTGGTACAATATCTGGTAATGCTAAACAAACTGCTAACCAGAACGAGCTCATCCATTCAGTCTCAGTTCACTTGTTGCTAGTTTCAATGTAGTTCAAACACGGTATGCTAGCTAAATAAATACCGTGACAATAACTGGTAGTAGGTGTGGCTAAGGTAGAAAGGGAAAAGTGGTGGTTTTTATTCTGTTTAAATAAACGGCATTTGGGCATTCCTATTATAGAGAGCCGGAGATGTCTGACGCTGGCTCGGACGAGGAGCTGGAGCTTCCCGCACCGATGATGGAGCAGGGGAGTCACGACGGGAGTCTCAGAAAGGTGAGCGGTACGCAGTTGTAGCTAGAAAAACGCGGTACTGTACCAACACACGTTTATATTGAAGTACATTTTCCATTGGGACGTGTATCTGTTATGAACAGGACAATACTATTTTGGCCTAATTGTTAGTTTCATAATGCATACTGCTTAGGTGTTCCACATTATCAATACCATATGAAATGCACCATTCAGTTATTTAGAATTGACACGCATTGCCTACACACAGTTTAATTACTGAACTGATTACATATTCATTGAGGGCTATCTTGGTCCTGCATTGAGTTGCCATTATGTTGATAAACCTTTGGTGACTTGGGGGGGGGGGGGTGTGTGTGTGTCTGCTCTTGGGTCATGGGGGGTAGATTGTAGCAGGATGCTGTCCAGGGGGAGATATGGTACTGATGGCATGTTGCTGGGAGAGCCAGGTTACACCTTTCCACCACCTGCTGTCCCCTGGCCGGGGGTACACTTATAAAATATATGTTATTTAGCACATCCCTGTGTCTTGTTAGTGATGGTACATGTTGTGAACTTTTAACACAATCACTGTGGTGGCACAACATCATTTGTGTAATTTTTTTTCAACATATTTTGTGTCAGGTCCTGCATTTTAATGTGTTAAAAGCTGAAAACCATACAACACACCCTAGATGTATTTGATTATTGACCAATCACATTGCTGCTCCGAAGTCATCATGCATCTAGGAGAGCTGGGTCTGAGCTAAGGCTGGAGCTAGGGGGTTGTAGCATGGCTATGGCTGAGCTGGAGCAGGATACTGGAGGCAGGGGGTTGAAGCATGGCTAGGCTAGCACCTTAATCCCTACAAGCACTCTGAGGATTACTGAGCGCACACTCACAGAACAAACACCTCACTAAGAGAGCGGGATGAAGGGAGGGGGGAGAGCGAAGAGGAGAGTGAAATAAAGTGAGGGGGAAAAGGGAGATGGAGGGAGAAGGTTGGCTTGGCTGTGAGAGGAAGAGAGAAAAAGGGAGGAATAAGGAGAGTTTCTTATTTTGGGGTTAGCGTACCCTATAATGGCCTTTCGTTCCATGTTGTGGTCCGTTTCTTCCTTGTTTCTCTGTACTATATGAGTAAGAACCTAGTCAGATGACTTTAAGGACAAAACACACCATGCAGATGACAAGTTAAAAGCAGCGTGTGGCTGTCCTATCGCCTCTGACCACAGAACATCAGCCGTCATTTTATTTTAATTTCCTGACAATTGTAGGCCTACATGTTGACGACATGTACAGTGCATTCGGAAAGTGTTCAGACCCCTTGACTTTTCCCACATTTTATTATGTTACAACTAGGGATGCATAATATAATCGGTGAACATATCGGAATCGGACAATATTAGCTAAAAATGCCAACATCGGTATCGGCCCGATGTCTAGTTTAACGCCGATATGCAAAACAGTAATAGCGTCACTGCTATTAGCTTCACGACATACTATGGAACGCCATTTTGGTCTTTGCGTGTCAAAGATGCACGTCAAATAACACTTTGACAATAGCACTATTTGACGCGTTAAATAAGCTTTTAATTTCACACGTCATTGATGTGCCATCCAGGATGGCACATCAATGCGAGCTGTGGCAAGAAGGTTTGCTGTGTCAGTCAGCGTAGTGTCCAGAGCATGGAGGCGCTACCAGGAGACAGGCCAGTACATCAGGAGACGTGGAGGAGGCCGTAGAAGGGCAACAACCCAGCAGCAGGACCGCTACCTCCGCCTTTGTGCAAGGAGGAGCAGGAGGAGCACTGTCAGAGCCCTGCAAAATGACCTCCAGCAGGCCACAAATGTGCATGTGTCTGCTCAAACGGTCAGAAACAGACTCCATGAGGGTGGTATGAGGGCCTGACGTCCACAGGTGGGGGTTGTGCTTACAGCCCAACACCGTGCAGGACGTTTGGCATTTGCCAGAGAACACCAAGATTGGCAAATTCGCCACTGGCGCCCTGTGCTCTTCACAGATGAAAGCATGTTCACACTGAGCACATGTGACAGACGTGACAGAGTCTGGAGACGCCGTGGAGAACGTTCTGCTGCCTACAACATCCTCCAGCATGACCGGTTTGGCGGTGGGTCAGTCATGGTGTGGGGTGGCATTTCTTTGGGGGGCTGCACAGCCCTCCATGTGCTCGCCAGAGGTAGCCTGACTGCCATTAAGTACCGAGATGAGATCCTCAGACCCCTTGTGAGACCATATGCTGGTGCTGTTGGCCCTGGGTTCCTCCTAATGCAAGACAATGCTAGACCTCATGTGGCTGGAGTGTGTCAGCAGTTCCTGCAAGAGGAAGGCATTGATGCTATGGACTGGCCCGCCCGTTCCACAGACCTGAATCCAATTGAGCACATCTGGGACATCATGTCTTGCTCCATCCACCACAGACTGTCCAGGAGTTGGCGGATGCTTTAGTCCAAGTCTGGGAGGAGATCCCTCAGGAGACCATCGTCACCTCATCAGGAGCATGCCCAGCCGTTGTAGGGAGGTCATACAGGCACGTGGAGGCCACACACACTACTGAGCCTCATTTTGACTTGTTTTAAGGACATTACATCAAAGTTGGATCAGCCTGTAGTGTGGTTTTCCACTTTAATTTTGAGTGTGATGCCAAATCCAGACCTCCATGGGTTGATAAATTGGATTTCCATTGATTATTTTTGTGTGATTTTGTTGTCAGTTGAATGTGCTATGTAAAGAAAAAAGTATTTAATAAGATTATTTCATTCATTCAGATCTTTGATGTGTTATTTTAGTGTTCCCTTTATTTTTTTGAGCAGTATATAGGGGGGGGGGGCAAAACTTCAAATCTCTTGAGTCATCTTTGTAACCACCACCCACAACTTACATTGCATTCGTTATAAAGTAACCATTTAGCTCAATGCATGATGTGGGCGACTTCGAAATGGGGGAAAAATTCATGGTTTGTCTGTCTAACTTGCTAATAGCTTGTAAATAATGTAAGCTGAAGCTTTCAGTGTTACCTACTCTTGTTAAAACACTACACGTTGTTCTGCTGCTGTATGCGTTGTGTGTTTGCAGACTCTATTCGCCCATTGCACACAATAACACGTTATGCTGTTTAGTCACCCAACCAACATATTTTGTTCATTTAAAATCCGTCAGTCGTCGACTTGGTTCTAAAAGTGTTCCAACAGGAGAAACACTATATACAAGACTCCTGTATTTATGTCAACTATTTGGATTGTTACAATTACTATCACTGTCATAAGACCCATTTTGTATTTATGTAAATTGTGCATGGGGTCATTGCATATAGTCAAATGCAACACATAATATTGTGTGTGATGTAGTAAATAATACATTTGCTATTCCCTTGTTTACAGAGTGGGTGTGCAGCAGGCAAACCCAGTGACGCTACTAGTCCCTCATCTACAGTTATGACACAGACACTCGAGCAATCATTTAAAAGGCAGTCTGCTTATGCACCCACATCAAAAACATGCTCTCAACTTCACTACAGCCCTTTAAAATAACATTGCAAAGGACATGATGCCATTTCAAATTGTTGAGAGGCCTGGCTTTCTGAGGCTGATGAAGATTGCCGTGCCTCACAACAAAGTGCCATCACGAACATTCTTTTCCAAGACTGAAATCCCAAACCTGTACGACCAGGTTAAAGCTGATTTGTTGGAAAAAGTTTGGCTCAAGGCACATGGTTTGCTGCAACTACTGACCTCTGGACCAGTGAAAGCAGGGGTGGTCAACCCTACATCAGCTTCACTATCCATTACCTCACCCCAGACTGGCAACTGGAATGAAACTGTCTGGAAACACAGTTCTTCCCAGAAGATCAACTCGGCTCACAACAGAGTTTTGTGAGAATGTGCTGGAAGAGTGGGGGATCAACAAGAACGTAATGGTCTGCATAACCAGACAACGCAACAAACATGATCAAGGCTTTTGAAGAGTTCCCAGATCTGTGGCTTGGGTGCTTTGGCCATAATCTGAACCTGGCCATCTCAAAGGCTCTGAAAATTCAGAGAGTTGACACAGCAGTCAAGGCCTGCCATCATCTGGTCCAAGGCTTCTCACAGAGCTGGAAGATAAGGGGAGAACTGAGAGAAAAGCAAGCTGCCCTCAACATGCCACAGAAGGCTGTAATCCATGATGTGGTGACCTGATGGGGATCTACACACAAGATGCTTTAGCGTTTCATCAGCCAACAGCAGCTAGTCTGTGCGACACTGGCTGGAGAAAGAGGAGCATGGCATCTGATGCCCAAGGATGTCGACAAGTGTCATGGAACAACTGTGCCAGCTCACAGATGCACTTGCCTCAGAGACACGAGTGACACTGTCAGCCATCAAGCCTGTCCTGGACCACATCACCCGTGATGTCCTGGTGGAAAAGGATACGGAGCCATCCCTAGCCAAGGAGATGAAAAGTGTAAGGAGAGAAGACCTTAACAGATACACAGAGAAGGCAAAGAGAGTCATGCACATGGTTTGTTTCATTGCCCCCCCCCCCCCCCCCCCCACACTTCAAAATTAGCTTTTTCGATGAACCTGAGGCTGCAAAAGTTGACACTGACAGCTGTGTCCAGGAAGATCCACAAAGCACAACCAATACCCCCACAGCAGTATCGGAGGGGAAATTTTAACAATACTGTGATAATACTGATCACCGTGATAATTTTGGTCACTATAGTTGTGATATTACATTTTCATACTGTTTCATCAGACGTGCAGTCATATTCAGGTTCTGATTGGTCAACAAGCTTATTTGACAAGTCAAATAGTGTTATTTGACTTGTATCTTTTTTGACACACAAAGACCCAAACGGCGTTCCATAGAAATCCTGGTTGAGAATGAAACGACTGAACAAATGAACATTGAAACAGCACAGCAAGTAAGTGAAAGAAATAGGATTTCAATTTATGTTTTACTGGTAATGGGACATACGTAAATGCCAACAAAATAACTTTTTGGTCAGTGTGGTGGTCTGCGTGTGTTCTTATTTACAATGACGGCCTACCCTGGACGAACCCGGACGATGCTGGGCTAATTGTGCGCCGCCCTATGGGACTCCCAATCATGGCCGGATGTGATACAGCCTGGATTCGAACCAGGGACTGTAGTGACGCCTCTTGCACTGAGATGCAGTGCCTTAGACAGCTGTGTCTGTGTGTGGGTGTGTTAACTATTTAACTGTACTAGAATGCTTAAATGGCCGCTAATATTTTAAATATCTGTATTGTTTTTTTGGGGCAAGGAACATATCGGTATCGGCCAAAAATGTCATGACGGTGCATCACTAGTTACAACCTTATTCTAAAATGTATTAAATCGTTTTTTTCCCCCTCAATCTACACTCGGTACACCATAATGAAATTTTTTGCAAATGTCGTAAAAATAAAAGACTGAAATAACACATTTAAAGAAGTACTCAGAAATTTGTTGAAGCATATTTGTTAGCGATTTAAAGTCTCGAGTCTTCTTGGGTATGACTCTACAAGCTGGCTCGGCCACTCCAAGAACATTGAGACTTGTCCCGAAGCCACTCCTGTGCTGTCTTGGCTGTGTGCTTAGGGTCGTTGTCCTATTGGAAGGTGAACATTCACCCCAGTCTGTGGTCCTGAGCACTCTGGAGCAGGTTTTCATCAAGGATATCTCAGTACTTTGCTCTGTTCATCTTTCCCTCTTTTCTGACTAGTCTCCCAGTCCCTGCTGCTGAAAAACATCCCCATAGCATGGTGCTGCAATGACCATGCTTCACTGTCAGGATGGTGCCAGGTTTCCTCCAGATGTGATGCTTTGCATTCAGGCCAGAGAGTTCAATCTTGGTTTCATCAGACCAGAGAATCTTCTCATGGTCTCCGAGTCATTTAGGTGCCTTTTGGCAAACTCCAAGCGGGCTGTCATGTGCTTGTTTACTTAGGAGTGGCCACTGTGATGGATTGAATGATGGACGCCACTGTGTTCTTTGGGACCTTCAATGCTGCAGAAATGTTTTGGTACCTTTCCCCAGATCAGTGCCTCGACACAATCATGTCGGAGCTCTACGGACCATTCCTCTGACCTCATGGCTTGGTTTTTGCTCTGGCATGCACTGTCAACTGTGGAACCTAATAGACAGGTGTGTTCCTTTCCAAATCATGTCTAATCAATTGAATTTACCACAGGTGGACTCCAAGTTGTAGAAACATCTCAAGGATGATCAATGGAAACAAGATGCACCTGAGCTTAATTTCGAGTCTCATAGCAAAGGGTCTCAATACTTATGTAAATAAGGTATTTGTTTTTATTTTTAATACATTTGCAAAAACTGTCATTATGGGGTATTGTGTGTAGATGAGGGAAAAATATTTATTTAATACATTTTAGAATAAGGCTGTAACGTAACAAAATGTGGGAAAAGCCAAGAGGTCTGAATACTTTTCGAATGCACTGTACATGTCTTGTACTTCAGTTATCAGACTACAGTGGAATCAGATGTCTAACTACCTGTAGCATTGGCATATGCAGTGGTGGAAAATGTACGCAATTGTCATACTTGAGTAAAAGTAAAGATGCCTCAATAGAAAATGACTCAAGTGAAAGTCACCCAGTAAAATGATACTTGAGTAGAAGTCTAAAAGTATTTGGTTTTAAATATACTGTACTTAAGTATCAAATGTAATTGCAAAAATATACATAAGTATCGAAGGTAAAAGTATAAATCATTTCAAATTGCTTATATTAAGCAAACCAGACGAACACTTACTATAGAATACTATTTTTTGTTTTTTTACAGATAACAAGGGGCACACTCCAACACTCAGACATCTGTGTTTAGTGGGTCTGCCAGATCAGAGGCAGTAGGGGTGACCAGGGATGTTCTCTTGATAAGTGTGTGAATTGGACCATTTTCCTTTCCTGCTAACCATTCAAAATGTAACGAGTACTTTCAGGGAAAATGTATGGAGTGCAAAGTACATCATCTTTAGGAATGTAGTAAAGTTAAAGTTGTCAAATATTAATAGTAAAGTACTTTATACTACTGGGCAAATGTCTCTGGGTTGAAAGTAGGTAGTTTACCCAATAGCAGTTTCTTTTTTACATGAGGGTATATTTTGGTAATTATTTTAAAAGCCAAATCATCACATCTATGACAATAACTGTGACCATTTGCATGACAATTAATAGTCACATGAAATTCCCTAGTCCTCAGCAGCATCATTGGTCACTAGTAGGGTTCCAAAGGGTTGGAAACTTTCCGGTAAATTTCCTGCATTTTTCCAGAAATATTCCATTGGAAGTTAAGCCCTGGAATTTTGCTTAAATTCCTAAAAAAAAGTTGGCTTATAACAGTGAACCTTTTTTGTGTAATACACGTGGCATATTTTGTTTAAACTATCCTTAATGGAATTGCCACCCTCTGCATGCACGGTGCATTCTTCCATCACATGTGCAGTGCACTCTTCTACCACATGTACAGCTGATTCTCAAGATCTTGCACACTAATGAGATGCTATTGAGCCCACACTACTACACTGTCTGAGCCAAGGACTACATGCTTTCTGGTAAGTTTTGATTACTATACTGGGTGGGGTGAATATATATTTTGACACATTTTTTCGTTAACTAGTAAATAGTAGCCTACAGTAAAGTGTGTTTTTAAATAATTTCTAACTTGTTAAGTTTCTGCTAGTTAGTTGTTGCTACCATGTGGGTTTTGGCTTGATTGAGCCTGCTAACTGAGGAGTGTTAATTAAACAACTCCTTTGTAAGTGAATTAACTGCTTAACAATTTCTGTACAGGGAATTGTTTTAGTTTTTTTTACTAATTTCTTTCCTAATCATTACAGGAAAATGCCATGGGCACTATCTGATGTGTGGATACATTTCACTGCAGCTAATGTAGAAGGAAAAGCTGTGTACATTTGCAAATACTGTGCCAAATCAAATGTGAAGAATGCAACAAAGATGCAGAATCATCTGGCCACGTGCATAAAGTTCCCTCAACACTCACAGCAAGCAACCTCTGACAAAAGTCCCTCTACTTCTATTCGAGGTGAAAATGATGAATCAGACATCTTATCGATAGCAACAGCTCATGGTCCTCCTGGAATCGGACGTTTGTTTTTACTCAATGGAAGAACGTAGTCAGAGAAATGCTGATGAATGTCTTGCCCGAGCTGTGTATTCAACTGGTTCACCTCACAGGCAATGTGTATTGGAAGACATTTCTGAATGTTCTTCGCCCCGCATACACCCCTCTAACCAGACATGCTTTAGCTACTCATTTGCTGAATGCAGAGTTCAAGTGAAGGTCAAGCAAATCATAGAGAAAGCAGACTGTATTGCAATCTCTGATGGGTGGTCGAATGTTCGTGGGCAAGGAATAATTAACTACGTCATCTCCACCCCTCAACCACTATTCTACAAGAGCACAGACACAAGGGACAACAGACACACTGGTCTCTACATTGCAGATGAGCTGAAGGCAGTTATCAATGACCTTGGACCACATAAGGTATTTGCACTGGTGACAGACAATGCTGCGAACATGAAGGCTGCTTGGTCTAAAGTGGAGGAGTCCTTTCCTCACAATCACACCCATTGGCTGTGCTGCTCATGCATTGAATCTGCTTCCCAAGGACGACATGCCACTGAAAACAATGGATACACTACAAGAGAGCCAAGGAAATGGTTAAGTATGTGAATGAAGTTATAGCAGTGTTAAGTTCTTATTTTTCAGAGTAAATAACTCACGGACACTAGAGAAGCTTAACCAAGTTTAATTCTTCCCAAAGCGTCTTACAGCTGTAATGCAGACAAAGACATGGCTTCTCCCGTGGTGGTGTTCATACCCCACTTTGGGTGGAGTCTCCTTATCTCTAAACATTGCATCATTCTTGCTAAGCAGGGAACTAAGTTATGAGCCTTCAACGGTTTCTCCTCTTATCAATACTGTCACATACAACCCTCATGTCTCTTGTGTAACCAATGTTCCTATACTCTGAGTATAACAATGTTCAAAGTTTACTCCAGAATCCAACAGCAGCAATCTACCTCACCAAGCAAAGTGAGAAGAATAAGAGCACCACGTTGAAGCAGCCCAGCAACACCCGTTGAGGTGGTGTTGCCATCATGTTTGACAGTCTGCTGGAAGGGAAGGAGTCTCTCCAAGAAATGGCCATATCAGTCTGCCGATATGGACAGCCCCATCAAGAGGATCCTCCTGGATGATGTATTTTGGGAGAGAGTGGTAAGCAGCGTGAAACTCCTGAAACCTATTGCAGTAGGATTGAGGGAGACAATGCCATCCTGTCTGATGTTCAGACTCTGCTTGCAGATCTAAGAAATCCGTACTGCCCTTCCCACTTCACTGTTGCTCCAAGCAGAGGAAACTACAGTTCTGAAATACTTTAAAAAGCATGAAGACCTCTGCCTGAAGCCCATACACGCCGCAGCGTACATGTTGGAGCCCAAGTATGCTGGCAAGAGCATCCTGTCTGGTGCAGAGATCAACAAGGCCTATGGTGTCATCACTACTGTGTCTCGCCACCTTGGCCTGGTTGAGGGCACAGTTCTTGGCAGTTTGGCAAAGTACACTTCCAAGCAAGGGCTTTGGGATGGAGATGCAATATGGCAGTCGTGCCAACATATCTCAGCCACCTGGTGGAAGGGACTTTGTGGATCTGAGGCTCTTACCCCTGTTGCCTCCATAATCCTCCAAATCCCACCAACGTCAGCCATCTCAGAGCGTAACTGGTCCTTGTTTGGGAACACACACACCAACGCACGCAACAGGCTGACCAATACAAGGGTTGAAAAATGTGTGGCCAACTGGGCAAATTTGAGGCTTTTTGAGCCTGACAACGAGCCATCCTCAAGGTAGGAAAGTGACAGTGAAGATGAGGCCTCAGTCTGATGTTCAAGAGGTGGACATTGAGGAGGTCCAGGGAGAAGACATGGAAGCCTGAGAGGAAGACAACCAAAGCTTTAGTTTCTAGACTATCATTTTACAGATATTTGTTGAAAATGTTTTGGGGAGATGTGATGGATTATTGGGGATCATTCAATATTCCCTTTTGTTGTTTAGTGAAATCATCCCATGTGAAGAGTCATCTCATTTAATTAAAGTTAACACTTTAGTTACGAACTTTTCTTTTTTTTTTTCTATTGGAAGGATTTACTAATTTGCATTTGTCTACTTATAAGGTAAAAGGTTTGTTTGTCTCTATATGATATGGTAAATATATCCAATGCAAAAAAACACATTTAAATGGTATTAATATTCATTTGCATATTTCCATTTATTCCCACGGACAGTTTCCACCTCTGAATATTTCCCAAAATGTTTAATCCTAGTCACTAGTACAGTCCTGGTCTAGGTCTAAACTTGATCTTATAGCAGCACCCCAGCCTCATAACAGTGATAGTGATTGCACACTTTTTTTTAAACCCTCTTCTCAGCTTCATGTGTCTTCTAAGCTGTGATCTCAGAGCCCATTTGAGCCTTTCCATTAGTGCGCTCTGCATAATCATGGATCATATGGTCTACTCCTTTCCTCAGTTCCAGATCATATGTGAAGGTGTAGAGCTTGTAACTGAACACCACGTGTAGAGGCACAGAGCCACACCTTGAGTTGATCACATGACATGGTGGGGTGATGAAGTTAGAGCATAAAAAGAGCACAGATGCCTCTGTGTGTGGTAGGCAAAGGTCAGGTGTAAGAGGTCTTCAAGTCTCCTCCGTTCTGTAGACCATGACGTCTAAGGACTTACCTCACAGCAGGCTACCAACCGAGATCTGCTGGGGCTTGGTCTCCTGGCAACCATCACCACATAGAGCCTATTACATTGACAACAGGATATTTGATCCTAGCTGTGTTGGAGGCAGGTGGTCTTCGTCACCCATACTTAGTCAGGGAGGGAAGCTAACCAGGTGCATGTCTCCCTCAGTCAGGTGTATCTGTGACAGGTTTGTGTAATGTACTGAATAGTTCGTCAACCCCTACCTGTTTGGCTAGGAATACTCTATACGTACAATTTGTTTATTACACACTAATATACAAAAGCATGTGAACTGCACATAGGGTTTAGACACAAGCAAGAAGCGATACAGACATATGTTGTGTTCTAGCATGTTACGCATTAACTGCAATCTCTCTTCCAATCCCCCTCTTTCTCTCCAGGGTTGTGATCCCTGTTCCCAGACCCAACGCAGTAAGCTGCAGCACCGTAGAGCTCGTATCAACCAGCAGATAAACAAGGAGATGAGGATGAGGGCCGGGGCTGAAAACCTCTTCAGGTGAGCTGGGGTGGGGGCAGGGGTGAGGGAAGGGACAGGTCATTGTACAAGTGGTCGAATACTGTCTCTGATCCTGTGTGTACACAGCTCTGGGGGGCATCCACTCCCTCCCTTGTGGTGGAAAAAGGAAGCCCAAGCCCTACTACCTGTGGAAACATTGCGCTCTATCATATACAAACACTAGCAGATGGAAATACAACTATTTTAGGGTGTATGGGGAACACCTCCAAAACCCACACCATCCTGTTTTGTCACCGTTTGTCCCATGGTGTGTGGGTTTTGTGTATTGCCAGTCCGCAGGTTTGATTCCTGTTATTTTCCACCTTCAATTTTGAAGTGTATTTTGTCAAGTGTAAATCATACACACTCCCTCTCTTTGACCTGTGCTGAACTTGAACAGTTATAATACAGCCTGTTATCGTTCTTTCCTTTAAAGTAATTTGTTTTTTTTCTTTCCAGAAAAGTTGCTGGTGGCAGGACATCAAAGCTGAGCTAGGTTTTTAAAGTGCATCAAACCAAACCATCTCAAGAGCACCTCTCTGCCTTTTCTCTACCCCCCCATTAGTAGTGTGGGAGCCACTGAAGGACATGGTGTGTTGGATTGGTCTGAGGGGTGGTGCAATAGGACACTGTTTCACTTTAACATCCATATTCATCTGAAAGGAGGAGGAGATGATAAGGGGGAGGATAAGTAGGACGTACTTATAGCAGTGTGCTTTATTTTTCTGTTGTAGTGGTCTGTTTGGCTGAGTCATTATCTAATAAGATGAACAACATCAAGCTAATTGAAGGAACCAATCCTCCCCTGTTTGTGTGTCAACCCTCCCTATTTCTTATTTTTTTTCCTTGCCTGACTTAATTAGGTTTTGAGAAAGATGGCAAGTAAGATTAGTCATTGAATGAGTAGAGATTTCATGCACCCTGTATCCCGTTCACCAGCGTTTTATAGTCGAGTCGTGGTTAACAGGGTTGATTCAAGCTAGGACATGAATCACATTGTCGTACTTCCGAATATGCAGCTTGGCTTGAGAGAGACAACCATTTTAAAAAGGGAGTACTAGGGGATCTGGGTAGTAACACCCACCAGCAGCACCCAGCCCTTCCCCCATTTTTGGGACTAGGTCACAGAGACAAATAGACCCCCAGTCAGCCACCAATCAACAGGCTTTGTGTCCCGCTGCTGCATCTTTCCCTTTCCATTCCCAGGCAGAAACAGTGATTCCCAGGGAGGGCAGCTGTCTGCAGGAATCTCATCGCTGATTGTTATTGGAAAACAAGGCTTTAGTTCAGTAGGTTAACACATAGTATTTTGGCATCATGCAGGAAACTCCGGTTCAAAGCCAGTCAGACAAACGTGTGTGTGTGTGTGCACACATGGATGATGAGTTGTCAGTAAACTGGTTTGTGTTGGTAGGAGCTCGGGGGCGGAGGGGAATGAAGTGACAGGCTAATGAGGGATGATGGGAGAATAGGGTAGGGGTGTATCTCATTTAGGGCTATCCCCGACAAAAGAGAAAAAATAAATAAAAAAACTGTCGAACGAAAGTCATCTTTTCTTTCGACCAATTTACTTTGCCATATATAATTAACTATATGCAAATATATCCACATTTTTCCATATAATCAACTAAATATGCATTGAGCTTGTCTGATGCTTTAAGCTCACTGTTTGAAATAAGACCCAAATGACTCGAGGGAGCCAGAGATCAAGAACTTGTCCCGACCATCCTCATCCTGCTCCGACTGGCTTTTGCTGATTTTGCCATTACTCTCCTGAAGTTGCCGGTAATAGGCTACACAAGGAGCCAATGTAGCTTACCATTTCTACTGATCTGCGTGCCAGTTATGGTTTTCATTTGCACATTTTCATGGAACCGTTTAATTTAATTTATAATAACATCTTCATATCTCAATCATTGTCATGTGGTTAATCAAAATTCTATCAAAATCTAAATGAAAATGATAAACCTAAAAAGTAACTTCTATTGCCAACTATGTAAAAATAGCCTATAAAGCCAACAAATAAAAACATTGCTGCCTGCAGGTAGAACATATCCTGATTTTTTTTTTTTTGATTTTTAAAAAAAATCCTATAAATTATATTGGCTATGTATGGTTCGTCTGCAACAAACTTGAAACATTGTATCAACTATTAACTTCAGTCTGACCTGAAGCTCCTTGCAACATTGTATAACATATTCTGGGCTGTGCCAGTGAGTAGGCTTATTTTATGACATTTCCACTGGATCAGAGCATGACATTTTTCCCTTTCACGCTGAGTGGTTATCGAAAGGGAGAAAGCTGGAAAGATTTTTCGAATGCATTGAGGAATTGTCATTCACAATGGATGTAAAAACGGGCATGCTGTTTGAGGTGAAGAAAACATTACTTTGAGACGCTCCACAGCTCATTAGTGGTGGTGCATTAAGTCAATCAGAAATACTATCAGATCCCCAAATGGGCATTTATTGGCCTACTTCTATGCGTGCGTGTCCTTACTCAACATTGACAGGAGCGCTCCAAACAAAAGACTACTAAATTAACAAAACTCGTAAATGGAATGACATAAACCAAGTCTAGCATAAGTTGTGCGCTCTGCAAACATTTCTTATTTTACTATTTTCTACATTGTAGAATATTAGTGAAGACATCAATACTATGAAATAACACATGGAATCATGTAGTAACCCCAAAAATATATAATATATTTTAGATTCTTCAAAGTAGCAACCCTTCGCCTTGATGAGCTTTGCACACTCTTGGCATTCTCTCAACCAGCTTCATGAGGTAGTCACCTGGAATGCATTTCAATTAACAGGTGTGCTTGTTAAAAGTTAATTTGTGGAATTTATTTCCTTAATGCATTTGAGCCAGTTAGTTGTGACAAGGTAGGGGTGGTATACAGAATATAGCCCTATTTGGTAAAATACCACATTATGGCAAGAACAGCTCAAATAAGCAAAGAGAAACGACAGTCCATTACTTTAAGACATGAAGGTCAGTCAATGCGGAAAATGTCAAGAACTTTGAACGTTTCTTCAAGTGCAGTCGCAAAAACCATCAAGCGCTATGATGAAACTGGCTCTCATGACGACAGGCACAGGAAAGGAAAACTTATTGTCTGCAGTCAATTCGAGTTAACTGCACCTCAGATTGCAGCCCAAATAAATGCTTCAGAGTTCAAGTAACCGACATCTCAACATTAACTGTTCAGAGGAGACTGCGAGAATCAGGCCTTCATGGTCGAGGTGTGGGGGTGCTTTGCTGGTGACACTTTCTGTGATTTATTTAGAATTCAAGGCACACTTAACCAGCATGGCTACCACAGCATAGTGCAGTGATACGCCATTCCATCTGGTTTGCGTTTAGTGGGCCTCTTTTTTTCTTTTTTTTTTTGGTTACAAAATTATTCTGTGTGCTATTTCATGGTTTTGATGTCTTCACTATTATTCTACGATGTAAAATAAGAAAAATCCTTGGATGAGTATGTGTGTCTAAACTTGACTGGCACTGTATGGCACACGAGATCCCCCTCTTATACAGTGAATTTGGAAAGTTTTCAGACCCCTTGACTTTTTCCACATTTTTAAATGTATTAAATAAAATAAATCAGTCTACACACTATACCCCATAATTAAAAAGCAATAACAGGTTTAGACATTTTTGCAAATATATTACAAATAAATACATTTACATAAGTATTCAGACGTTTCTATGAGACTAAATTTAGCTCCGGTGCATCCTGTTTCCATTGATCATCTTTTGGAGTTTTCTACAAATTGGAGTCCACCTGTGGTACATTCAATTGATTGGACTTGATTTGGAAAGGCACACAAGTGGCTAGACGGAAGCCACTCCTCAGTAAAAGGCTCATGACAGCTGCTTGGAGTTTGCCAAAAGGCACCTAAAGGACTCTCAGACCATGAGAAACAAGATTTCATGGTCTGATGAAATCAAGATTGAACTTTTTTGCCCGAATGCCAAGCGTCACGTCTGGAGGAAACCTGGCACCATCCCTACAGTGAAGCATGGTGGTGGCAGCATCATGCTGTGGGGATGTTTTTAAGCGGCAGGGACTGGGTGACTAGTCTGGATCAAGGGAAAGATGAACGGAGCAAAGTACAGAGAGATCCTTGATGAAAACCTACTCAAGAGTGCTCAGGGCCTCAGACTGGGGCTTAGGCTCACCTTCCAACAGGACAACAATGACCCTAAGCACACAGCCAAGACAAACACAGGAGTGGCTTCGGGACAAGTGTCTGTCCTTGAGAGGCCCAGCCAGAGCCCGGACTTGAACCCGATCGAACATCTCTGGAGAGACCTGAAAATAGCTTTGCAGCGACGCTCCCCATCCAACCTGACAGCTTGAGAGGATCTGCAGAGAAGAATGGGAGGAACTCGCCAAATACAGGTGTGCCAAGCTTGTAGTGTCATACCCAAGAAGACTCCAGGCTGTAATTGCTGCCAAAGGTGCTTCAACAATGTACTGAGTAAAGGGTCTGAATACTTGTGTAAATCTGATTTCAGTCTTATTTTTTATAAATGTGCAAACATTTCAAAATCATTTTTTTACTTTGGCATTGTGTGTAGATTGAGGGGGGGGAAATGTAAGAATCAATTTTGGAATAAGGGTGTAACGTAACAAAATGTGGAAAAAGTGAAGGGGTCTGAACACTTTCTGAATTTGGGGGTGTATTTATTTGCTACTGCTCGACTAAAAAAATCTTGGTCGACCAACAGCCTATCGACCAGTCGAATAATTGGGGTCAGCTCTAATCTCATTAGAGCATCATATTATGTGCTGTCATGCTGGTTTAACAGGCCAGTGTGTTATCTACTTTGGGAAAGGAATTCTAGTGAGGAAGACTGCGAGCGACAGTAACTAGTCTAATCCCGTAGGGGATGACATCACTCAGTTCGTTACTGGAAATCAGAGCAGTACAGGGGATTTTACTGGGGGTGGTGTGACCGTGACTTAACTGAAGTGATGAGCACGCACAGGCCCTTTTTATATTTTTCCTAGAGTAAAATAACAGTTATGTGACTCACTCAACACAGACACACAATATACACTGGTGGTATCAGACAGTTTAACAGCAATACTTGGTTGTTTCTTTTCCGTCTGTCGTAGATCATGCGTGGAAGCGTGTGTGAGAGAGAAGCGGGATACATGGCAAGCCTTTAAAGCTAACCATAATCAGATTGAAACTGGCTTGTCCTGGAGAGAGAGAGATGTGTATGTTTTTGGGGTGAGGAGAGGAGGGTATTAGGTCTGATGTGGGATTAGCCTGTGGGGTAGGGGGAAAGGGAATTACAGATGCGTTCTTCAAGGTGTGTGTGTGTGTGTAATGACAGAGGTTGTTTAAATGTTATTGATAACCTTATAATAGGGGACAAGTCGCATGTAGTTGGTGTGTTTGTTGTGCTTGTCCTTGAAAGACTCGCTCTTGTTGATTACTAATCCTCTTTTGGAAAAGGGACTAGATATCTCACCCAAGTTTATCACAGAATTGGGATGAGTGGGTTCCTCTTGACTGTGTGTGTGTTACGTGAAGGTGTGTATTGGGGGTAGTAGTAAAAAAAAAAAAAGTGTGTGTGTGTGTACTGTAATTGGATTGTGTGCTGTTAACTGTTCCAAACTGCTTGGGGCCCCAGAAAGTGAAGAAGAAGTAGGCCCTTTTCTCAGTAAATACAGGATGTATGAGCTACTGTACATCCATTCAGAACTGTCGACCCGGATTGAGCTGGATAAAGATCACAAGGTGACAATGATGAGAGACTCATGGTCTGGTTAGTACATCCTCCTATTTCAGGTAGGGTGTCTCATATGAATGTATTTGTGTGTTGCAGAGCCACCACTAACAACAAAGTGAAGGAGACTGTGGCTCTAGAGCTGAGCTTTGTCAACTCCAACCTGCAGCTACTGAAGGAAGAACTAGAGGAACTCAACAGCAGTATGGAGGTCTACCAGACAGAGAGGTAACACACATACCGAGGTGTAGGGTTTGAACGCTCAATGCGCTGATGGCCTATTTGCTTTAATTATAGCCTAATGAGAGTGGCCTGGTATGCTAGTAATGAGGCGCTAGTAATCCAGCCCAGCTGAAGCTCAGGGTCACAAGTGGTGCAAATCCTTTGATTTAGACTCAGTACAGTTTTTGTTCAGTCGCTTTGGTGCAAATTTCACAACTCTTAGTACAAAACAGATCATCAAAAAGGTAGTCGTTTCAAAACTAAGCACATTTTCAATTGACTAAGTACAACACACAATCATTGTCACTTTTTCACCAAACGTAATCAGTGTTTCATCAAGAAGTACATGTTTCGCATTGCAATACATGTTCATATAAAGTAATTGCCTTTCACAATACAATGCTCACATTATATATTATTCTATTCTTAAGACATTTTACTATTACTTCATCCGACTGCTATTGATGTTCAATTGAACGTTAGAATGGGAAAAACAAGTGACTGAGCATGGTATGTCTTGCCTAGTTAAATAAAGCTTATATTTATTTATTATGATTGTTGGTGCTAGGTACGCCGGTTCCAGTGTCTCAAACGGCCGGCCTCCTAAGCTTTTCACGCACGACAGTGTCTAGTGTTTACAGAGAACGGTGCAACAAACTAAAAACATCCCGTCAGCGGCAGTCCTGTGGGCAAAAACAGCTCGTTGATGAGGGGTCGAAGGAGAATGGCAAGAATCCCGCAAGCCAGCAGGCAGGCCCCAAACGGGCAAATAACGGCGCAGTACAACAGTGGTGTGCAGAACGACATCTCGGGAACATACAACTTGTCGGTCCTTGTCAAGGATGGGCTGTTGCAGCAGATGACCACAATGGGTTCCATTCGTATCATCTAAAAACAAGAAGAAGCGGCTCCAGTGCGCACGCAATCACCAACACTGGACAATTGAGGAGTTGAAAAACATTCCCTGGACCGACGAATCCCGGTTCCTGTTACATCATGCTGATGCCAGAGTCAGTATTTAGCATTAGCAGCATTAGTCCATGGCCCCATCCTGCCTGGTGTCAATGTTACAGGCTGGTTGCGGTGGTGTTGGGAATGTTTTCCTGGCACAAGTTAGGTCCCTTGATACCAATTGAGGAAAGTTTCAATGCCACACCTTAGAATACATGCCCTGAAGAATTCAGGCTGTTCTGGAGGCAAAGGGGGTTTGTCCCAGTACTAAACTCAGCAAAAAAAGAAATGTCCCTTTTTCAGGACCATGTCTTACAAAGATAATCCAAATAACTTCACAGATCTTCATTGTAAAGTGTTCAAACACTGTTTCCCATGCTTGTTCAATGAACCATAAACAATTAATGAACATGCACCTGTGGAATGGTCGTTAAGACACTAACAGCTTACAGACGGTAGGCAATTAAGGTCACAGTTATGAAAACTTAGGACACTAAAGAGGCTTTTCTACTGACTCTGAAAAACACCAAAAGAAAGATGCCCAGGGTCCCTGCTCATCTGCGTGAACGTGCCTTAGGCATGCTGCAAGGAAGCACGAGGGCAATAAATTGTAATGTCCGTACTGTGAGATGCCTAAGACATCGCTACAGGGAGACAGGACGGACAGCTGATTGTCCTCGCAAGGGCAGACAACGTGTAACAACACCTGCACAGGATCGGTACATTCGGACATCACATCTGTGGGACAGGTACAGGATGGCGACAACAACTGCCCGAGTTATACCAGGAATGCACAATCCCTCCATCAGTGCTCAGACTGTCCGCATTAGGCTGAGAGAGGCTGGATTGAGGGCTTGTAGGCCTGTTGTAAGGCAGGTCCTCACCAGACATCACCGGCAACAACGTCGCCTATGGGCACAAACCCACCGTCGTTGGACCAGACAGGACTGGCAAAAAGTGCTTTTCACTGACGAGTCGCGGTTTTGTCTCATCGGGGGTGATGGTTGGATTTGTGTTTATCAAAGAAGGAATGAATGTTACACTGAGGCCTGTACTCTGGAGCGGGATCGATTTGGAGGTGGAGGGTCCGTCATGGTCTGGGGCAGTGTGCCACAGCATCATCGGACTGAGCTTGTTGTCATTGCAGGCAATCTCAACACTGTGGGTTACAGGGAAGACATCCTCCTCCCTCATGTGGTACCCTTCCTGCAGGCTCATCCTGACATGACCCTCCAGCATGACAATGCCACCAGCCACACTGCTCGTTCTGTGTGTGATTTCCTGCAAGACAGGAATGTCAGTTCTGCCATGGCCAGCGACGAACCCGGATCTCAATCCCATTGAGCACGTCTGGGACCTGTTGGATCGGAGGGTGAGGGCTAGGGCCATTCCTCCCAGAAATGTCCAGGAACTTGCAGGTGCCTTGGAAGAGTTGGGTAACATCTCACAGCAAGAACTGGCAAATCTGGTGCAGTCTATGAGTAGGAGATGCACTGCAGTACTTAATGCAGCTGGTGCCCACACCAGATACTGACTGTTACTTTTGATTTTGACACCCCCTTTGTTCAGGGACACATTATTCAATTTCTGTTAGTCACATGTCTGTGGAACTTGTTCAGTTTGTGTTAGTTGTTGAATCTTGTTATGTTCATACAAATATTTACACATGTTAAGTTTGCTGAAAATAAACAGTTGACAGTGAGAGGACATTTTTTTATTTTTTTTTGCTGAGTTTAGATAGGTGTACCTAATAAAATGGCCACTGAGAATGTCAGGCTCGGATTCACCATGCCAAAATGTTTTTCCGTAATTTCTTCCTGAGACGAGCGGAGTAAAAAAAAAACATAATTATCAGCTTCCATTCAGTCAGCGCATAAAACCGCTTTGGCAGGCCAAATATATACACTCCTTTCTTGAAACATTATCGTATCGCCTATTGAAACCTGAGCTTTCTACTTTACAAGTAACATTACTGTCCTTTTACTTTCATGGAGGAGTGGGGGGAATTGTTGTTAAGTTGCGCTCTCACTATTGGTAAAGGATAGACACGGGGAAATTGTACAGTCTTTATATCTATATTAGACATGTTTACGGCGACCCTATTGGACCTTGGCTTTATGGAAACGAGCACATATTTTAAAGAGCGCTCCGTAAACCACTCCTCAAACTGTAGGCCCGTCTCTTCAAAGTAACACAATTTAATTATATCTCAATTTGAGCAAAATAAGTAGTTTTGTTGTAAATAATTCAGGTAAAGAGCCCCACAGTCAGGCAGACATCTGAATGTTCTATCATAAAGTGAGAACAATTAGGTTCCCTGGCTGATGTGGCTTCTACTTAGAAATACAATAGGAGTAAATGAATAGATGACATTCACTGCTATAAACCAGTCTCCAATATAATCACATCATTTACAGACCCACCGCGGACCTTTTGTATGAAAAAGCGTCCCATGGTCTGTTTTGTCAATGAGCTCAATGTATTCCAAATACTTGATCCCAATAATTTACGTAGCGAAGTAAACGATGCCCCCTCTGGTATGATATTTTGCGAACTGTCTGGGACTCGTTGTTGGCTCCATGTTTACTACTCCAAAGATATTTGACTTAAGTCAGACGAAATTAACTGCAATACACTGATCTCAAATATATTTGCATAACTAGGCTACACAGAACCACGGCGGAGCCATTGTGTAAAATGTATTTTCTGTCCCCAGTGCAACATGCCTAGCTGTGCCCACTTGAGCGTAGCTTACGGAGAGCTCTTTTAAATAAGCGCTCGTATCGCCGTATTCCAACTGATTGAGTTATCTATAAACACCTGTGGGGTAGGTAGGAAAGACGTTTCAACTTATATCTACCAGTAAATGCTAACTAGGAAAACAATGGGTATGCAAACCAGGCATTGAAAAAGTTTGGTCTGAAGTCTTGGTTAGTAGGCGATTTGCGAAGCGCAGTCATTATGCACTGTTTGCGTGAACATTTTCTAAAGGCTTTCCCAAAAAAACTTCACAATTACATATTTGCTGCAAATTAGACCTACCTGACAGAATGATATTATGCTGATTTGTATCAATGGGGAGGGCATTTGTTTTGCTCATTTGAATTAAAGGACAACACCTTTAATAGTGATTTTGACAGTGAAAATCTATAGGAAAACTCAAACGCCTTTCCTTCAGGCGGCCATTTGGGAATTTTTGGCAAAATGTGAGTATACTCACTTCTCCAGACACCACTGCATAGGGCCGATTTGAAAGGCAGCAGTCACACACTGCATGATGTTAAAGGATAAGCAATCCATTCACTTGGACATAATAAGTCAGTAAGTCCCAATCATATGAATACAAAAATAGTTTAAAAAAAAAACACCACATACTCGTGAAAATAGTACCAAAGTAATTATAAAAACTGTAATTACCAGGCAGGGGGGGTGGAACGGTTAGGAGGGGGTGGAGGGTTGAGGGGCTACTGACCAATATGGTTACTGTCATAATAGGGATGGTGTGGGGGAGGTAGATTTGGGTTTGTCTGTTGAGGTATATGATATGTCATTTCACACACATGTTGATCTCTCTTCTCTGTCCTTCAGTGAAGCCATCAATGTTCCCATGATCCCACTGGGTCTGAAGGAGACAAAGGAAGTGGACCTCACTGTTCCCCTCAAGGTGAGGAAAAAAATATGCCTCTTGCTCTCTCTCTCTCTCTTTTGAAGTGACTGAGCTTGTCCTTTCCTCTTCTCTCTCAGGAATATATCTGTGAGCACTACAGGGAGGACAGCTCTCTGTTTGAGAAGGAAACTAAGGAGTTTATGGAGCTCAGACAGGTTAGAACAAAAGTCAACCGTTCTTGAAAGCACTGCCACCTAGTAGCTTTAGCTATATCACTAACAATATAAACTGGCCGGCTAAATGTTTGATAATTCTGACTATCATATCATTTATACACTGGCTGTGTAAATGATATGATAATTGTTTATTCACAAAACAGAGTATGTTTTAGTTGGTAAATGTGTTCACATATTAATGTTGTTGTTAACATAGCTTGTAAATGTATTGTTATATAGTCATGTCATCATATGTTGCATTGATTGTGTGTGTGTGTGTGTGTGTGTGTGTGTGTGTGTGTGTGTGTGCGTGCTAATATATGCCTCTGTGTAATCATCAGGCAATGCGTACCCCCAGTCGTAACGAGGCAGGTTTGGAGCTCCTGATAGAGTATTATAACCAGCTGTACTATCTGGACCAGAGGTTCTTCCCCCCACACAGAACACTAGGAGTCCACTTCCACTGGTCAGACTCTTAGTCTCACACAAACTCTTCACTTACAGTGCCTTCAGAAAGGACACACACACACACACACACAGAAACCTTTCTGTGTTCCCCCCCTCTCCTTGACTCATACAGTGCCTTCAGAAAGTATTCATACCCTTGACTTATTCCACATTTTGTTGTTATTGATAAAATATATTATTTTCTCACACTACCCCATAATGACAATGTGAGAACATGTTTTTAGAAAAGTTTGCTAATTTATTGAATATGAAATACAGAAATGTCTCATTTCAGATAAGTATTCACACCCCTGAGTCAATACATGTTACAATCACATCTTTCTGGGTGTCTCTAAGAGCTTTGCACACCTGGATTGTACAAGTTGGTTGCTGATCATTGCTAGACAGCCATTTTCAAGTCTTGCCATAGATTTTCAAGGCAATTTTAATTCAAAACTGTCACTAGGCCACTCAGGAACATTCAATGTCGTCTTGGTAAGCAACTCCAGTGAATATTTTGGCCTTGTGTTTTAGGTTATTGTCCTGCTGAAAGGTGAATTTGTCTCCCAGTGTCTGTTGGGAAGCAGACTGAACCAGGTTTTCCTCTAGAATTTTGCCTGTGCTTAGCTCTATTCCATTTCCTTTTTATCTTAAAATACTCCCTGGTCCTTGCCAATGACAAGCATACCCATAACATGATGCAGCCATGTTATATGTTGCGTTGGATTTGCCCCAAACATGACACTTTTTTTATTCAGGACATAAAGTTATTTTCCTTGCCACATTTTTTGTTTTACTTTAGTACCTTATTACAAACATTTTTATTCTGTACAGGCTTCCTTCTTTTCACTTTGTAATTTAGGTTAGTATTGTAGAGTAACTACAATCTTGATCCATCCTCAGTTTTCTCTTATCATAGTCATTAAACTCAAACTGTTTTAAAGTCACCATTGGCCTCGGTGAAATCCCTGAGCGGTTTCCTTCCTCTCCGGCAACTGAGTTCGGAATGATGCACCATCCAAATTGTAATGAATAACTTCATCACGCTAAAAGGGATATTCAGTCTCTGCTTTTTTATTTTTTGTCTACCAATAGGTGCCCTTCTTTGCGAGACATTGGAACTTATGTGACTTGTTAAGCACATTTTTACTCCTGAACTTATTTAGGCTTGCCATAACAAAGGGGTTGAATATTTATTGACTCAAGACATTTCAGCCTTTCATTTGTAAATAATAATTCTAAAAGCATAATTCTTCTTTGACATTATCGGGTATCGTGTTAAGGCCAGTGACACAAAATCTAAATGTAATCTATTTTAAATTCAGGCTGTAACACAACAAAATGTGGAAAAAGTCAAGGGGTGTGAATACTTTCTGAAGGCACACCCACTCAACCTTTATTTTCTTAGTCACTCCTAACCTTGGAGTTGTGTCTCTCTCACCAATCTTCGCTCTTGTTTTTTAAGTTTAGAATTACTCTAAACACCCCTTTCTCACTCTCCTTCGCTCTCTTTCGGTCTCTCTCTATCCCCCTCGTGTCCCCCCCACTGTCTCTAGGTATGACTCTCTGACGGGTGTGCCGTCATGCCAGCGTGCGTTGGCATTTGAGAAGGGAAGTGTGCTGTTCAACGTGGGAGCTCTCTACACACAGATAGGAGCCAGACAGGACCGCTCTGCTGCAGCTGGCATAGACAGGGCTATAGACGCTTTCCAGAGGGCTGCAGGTAGCCCTAAACACGCACACACACACAAACATGGCATGCACACACAAACTACTATTACAGGAACACAACCACAAGGGGCCCTGGGGAGGGAATACCAGTGCCTGAGATTCTACACATTAACACACCACAGTTGGAGTTCAGACACAACTGCAGATCATACATTTCATATGCAACTGTCATCTTCTCTTTGTATGAATAATTTTTTTTCTGCGTTTTTAGTATTTTTCTGTATAAAACTGTAAACTATAAAAGTGTATAAAATCTGGGTGTGTCTAGGTGCATTTAACTTCCTGAAGGAGAACTTTTCCAACGCTCCCAGTCTGGATATGAGCAGCCCGTCGCTATGCATGCTGGTCCGGCTGATGATCGCCCAAGTGCAGGAGTGTGTGTTCGAAAGGGTCACACTCACCACGCAGGACACACACTTCACCTCCCAGCTACAAGTGGCTCAAGAGGCCGCACGAGTGAGGGGACCAGTGTGTCTGTGTGTGTGTGTGTGTGTGTGTGTGTGTAGATAGCCAACATGTTCTTGTCACTGGTGCTCATGACCTTGATCCAGTGCCCTTGTTAAGGACTTCTCTTCTGTTCACCTCACTCTCTTTCTCTGTCCCCCTCTGTCTGTGTGCCTACATGCACGTGTGTAGGTGACAGATGTGTATAGCTTGGTTCACCAGACCATGTCCCAAACCCTGGTTAAGGACTATGTTTCACTCTCTCACTCTCAGACTTTATTCACATGGCAAGTTAAATGACTTACATTGTCAAAGGACATACTGTATAACAATGGTCAGACTAATAGTAGGCCTAGTACTCGTAGTAGTGGTAATGATCTTAACAATAGTAATGAGAACAACATTAAATAAAAGTAATTGTAGTAGGCTAGTTGTACATGACTGAAAAGCCACATGGCATGGTATACTACATGACCGAAAGTATGTGGACACCTACTCGTCGAATCTCTCTTTCCAAAATCATGGCCATTAATATGGAGTTGGTCCCCCCTTTGCTGCTATTACAGCCCCCACTCTTCTGGGAAGGCTTTTTCACTAGATGTTGGAACATTGCTGCGGGGACTTGCTTCCATTCAGCCACAAGAGCATTAGTGAGGTCGGGCACTGATGTTGGTCGATGAGACCTGGCTCGCAGTCAGCATTCCAATTCATCCCAAAGGAGTTTGATGGGGTTGAGGTCAGGGCTCTGCAGGTCAGTCAAGTTCTTTCACACCAATCTTGATAAACTATTTCTGTATGGACCTCGCTTTGTGTACGGGGGCTTTGTCATGCTGAAACAGGAAAGGGCCTTTCCCAAACTGTTGCCACAAACTTGGAAGCACAGAATCGTCTAGAATATCATTGTATGCTGTAGCATTAAGATTTCCCTTCACTGGATCTAAGGGACCTAGCCCGAACCATGAAAAACAGCCCCAGACAATTATTCCTACTTGAGCTTTACACCACTCCAGTTGACGCTTGGCATTGCATATGGTGATCTTAGGCAATTTCACGAAGCTCCCGACGAACAGTTCTTGTGCTGACTTTGCTTCCAGAGGCGTTTTGGAACTCGGTAGTGAGTGTTGCAACTGATGACAGACGATTTTTACACGCTTCAGCACTCGGCAGTCCCGTTATGTGAGCTTGTGTGGCCTACCACATCGCGGTTGAGCCGTTGTTGCTCCTAGACGTTTCCACTTCACAATAACAGCACCTACAGTTGACCTGGGCAGCTCTATCAGGGCAGACATTTGACTAACTGACTTGTTGGAAAGGTGGCATCCTATGACAGTGCCACGTTGAAACTCACTGAGCTCTTCAGTAAGGCCATTCGACTGCCAATGTTTGTCTGGAAATTGCATGGTTGTGTGCTCGATTTTTATACACCTGTCAGGAACGGGTGTGGATGAAATAGCAGAATTCACTGATTTGAAGGGGTGTCCACATGCTTTTGTATGTATAGTGTATGAAAGCCAAAACAAAACAAAATTGCAAATACTATTGTTGCATTGTACTTTTCACTGACTGGCCCTCTGGTTGTGGCAGGAGGCCACATACTGACCTTGTCTGCCCAAACTACACATTTTGGTTTTTCATCCAATACATTTTTTAAAATCATTTTATAGTTTCAAATTAGTTTGTTTTTAGAAAGAAAGATTATCTTAGGTGTAAGTATTTGTCACAGTGTAGTAGGAAATCCTGCTCATTCTCTACCTTTCCCCGGGAGCAGAGTTAGCACAGCCTGTCCTGTGTCTTCTTTCGCTCTCTCTCTCTCTCTGTAGGTATCAGATTTTTATAGCTTGGTGCTAAAGACCAGATAAGGACTATGTTCCATTCTCTTGACTCTCTCTCTCTCTCTCTCTCTTCATCCCGCTCTTTCTCTCGCTCTGTAGGTATAAGACCTATATACTGTAAAACTTAAATTAATAGCCCGGGCGTTTATTTGTTTAAATCACTGAACTCAACAGGCACTTATTACAGACAGGCTTCTATTTGAGTTATTTGTCTATTTAATGCACAGCTTTTGCTGCTTTGCATAGTTAATTGTTTAATTTCAGCATTCATCACTTCCAGCATTTTAATAAATTTCTCACTTTTCTGCACTGTGTTATGATTTGCACACTGTCACATTTCTCTCTCTCTCTCTCCCATATATATATGTATATGAGAGAATGCACAGTTAAAGAGGAGAATAATATTGTTCTATTTATAAAACTTTTCCTTGACAGAACAATATTATTCTCCTCTTTAACTGTGCATTTTTGTCAGTTCTTACTTTTGCCACTAGATGGCGATCTGATTTTCTAGGTGTATGTACTCCCTAAGTTGTTTACTGTTTTTGTGCTTGCCAGCTAGCAGTTCTCAGCTGCTAGCAGTTTCTTACTGGCGATTTAAAAACGGATGATTGCCATTTTTTTTTTTTTTTTGAGTCATTACTGAATTATTTAATGTAACAAATCAAACATTAAACCTTGTAAACAATTCATGGTGAACTCGTAAATAATTTATTTAGACCTAGAGTTTATTTGAAACAGTGTTTATTTGCTGAAATGTGTGCCGTTGACCGGCTATTAAAAGGGACAGGTGGCTATTTGAGACTGTGTTTAATTGATGTTTTACAGTAACTTGGTACTCCAGACCCTGTCTCAGCCCCTAGTGAAGGCCTATGTTCCATTCTCCTGTCTCTCTTCATCCCTCTTTTTCTCTCTCTCTCGCTATAGGTATCAGACGTGTATAGCTTGGTGCTCCAGACCATGTCTCAGCCCCTAGTGAAGGACTATGTCCCATTCTCCTGGGCCTCCATGGTTCAGGTGAAATCAGAACACTTCAGAGCTCTCTCACACTACTATGCTGCTGTCGCTCTCTGTGACCGCACACGTAAGTACCACTGTGCAGTGTGTGGGTGTGTGTTGAGTTGAGTCTGATATTGATGATGACAGGAATGACGATCGTGGTGGTTCGGGAAATTGTCCTGTTTGTGTGTGTGTTTTAGTATGAGTGTGTGTATTCCTGTAAATGTGTGTCTACCTGCCAGTGTGTGTTGTGTCCCGTAGAGTCCATTGATGAAGAAGAGTGTGATGAAGAGGGAGAGAAGGCTCTCCTCCAGCTCCATGTCAGTAATCCTGCTGGACCCCCACTCAGCCAGGTGCTCAGAGACCCTGAGGAGAGACGCAAACTGGGTGAGAATGTACGCACGCACGCACTCACCAACACACACAAACACATACAGGTGAAGTCGGAAGTTTACATACACTTTAGCCAAATATATTTCAACTAAATTTTACACCATTCCTGACATTTAATCCTAGTAAAAATTCCCTGTTTTAGGTCAGTTAGGATCACCACTTTATTTTAAGAATGTGAAATGTCAGAATAATGGTAGTGTGATTTATTTCAGCTTGTATTTATTTAATCACATTCCCAGTGGATCAGAAGTTTACATGCACTCAATTAATATTTGCTAGCATTACCTTTAAATTGTTTAACTTGGGTCAAATGTTTCGGGTAGCCTTCAACAAGCTTCCCACAATAAATTGGGTGAATTTTGGCCTATTCCTCCTGACGGAGCTGGTGTAACTGAGTCAGGTTTGTAGGCCTCCTTGCTCGCACACGTTTTTTCAGTTCTGTAAAAAAAAAAAATCTATGGGATTGAGGTCAGGGCTTTGTGATGGCCGCTCCAATACCTTGACTTTGTTGTCCTGAAGCCATTTTGCCACAACTTTGGAAGTATGCTTGGGGTCATTGTCCATTTGGAAGACCCATTTGCGACCAAGCTTTAACTTCCTGACTGATGTCTTGAGATGTTGCTTCAACATATCCACATCATTTTCCTTCCTCATGATGCCATCTATTTTGTGAAGTGCACCAGTCCCTCCTGCAGCAAAACACCCCCACAACATGATGCTGCCACCCCCGTGCTTCATGGTTGGAATGGTGACCATGTTCTGTTATAATATCCACCCGGCACAGCCAGAAGAGGACTGGCCACCCCTCATAGCCTGGTTCCTCTCTAGGTTTCTTCCTAGGTTTTTGGCCTTTCTAGGGAGTTTTTCCTAGGGAGTTTTTCCTAGCCACTGTGCTTCTTTCACATGCATTGCTTGCTGTTTGGGGTTTTAGGCTGGGTTTCTGTACAGCACTTTGAGATATCAGCTGATGTACGAAGGGCTATATAAATAAATTTGATTTGTTCTTCAGCTTGCAAGCCTCCCCCTTTTTCCTCCAAACATCGATGGTCATTGTGGCCAAACAGTTCTATTTTTGTTTCATCAGACCAGAGGACATTTCTCCAAAAAGTACGATCTTTGTCCCCATTGGCAGTTGCAAACCGTAGTCTGGCTTTTTTATGGCGGTTTTGGAGCAGTGGCTTCTTCCTTTCTGAGCGGCCTTTCAGATTATGTCGATATAGGACTCGTTTTACTGTGGCTATAGATACTTTTGTACCTGTTTTCTCCAGCATCTTCACAAGGTCCTTTGCTGCTGTTCTGGGATTGATTCGCACTTTTCGCACCAAAGTATGTTCATCTCTAGGAGACAGAACGCGTCTCCTTCCTGAGCGGTATGACGGCTACGTGGTCCCATAGTGTTTATACTTGTGTACTATTGTTTGTACAGATGAACGTGGTCTCTTCAGGTGTTTGGAAATTGCTCCCAAGGATGAACCAGACTTGTGGAGGTCTACAAATTTTTTCTGAGGTCTTGGCTGATTTCTTTTGATTTTCCCATGATGTCAATCAAAGAGGCACTGAGTTTGAAGGTAGGCCTTGAAATGCGTCCACAGGTACACCTCCAATTGACTCAAATGATGTCAATTAGCCTATCAGAAGCTTCTAAAGCAATGACATCATTTTCTGGAATTTTCAAGCTGTTTAAAGGCACAGTCATCATAGTGTATGTGAACTTCTGACCCACTGGATTTGTGATACAGTGAATTATAAGTGAAATAATCTGTCTGTAAACAATTGTTGGAAAAATGACTTGTGTCATGCACAAAGTAGATGTCCTAACCAACTTGCCAAAACTATAGTTTGTCAAGAAATTTGTGGAGTGGTTGAAAAACTAGTTTTAATGACTCCAACCTAAGTGTATGTAAACTTCTGACTTCAACTGTATCTATATTTGATTTGCAAGCATGGCCTTTGAGGTCCTGCTAAAGCTTTTCCTGTGTGTTTGTGTGTGCGTGCGTGCTCTAGGTAAGGCCCACCTGCGTCGTGCATTGATCAGACATGAGGAAGCTATGAGAGTACACGGTCTGTGTAAGATCTTAAGGAAGATGGATATTCTACAGGAGGTGCTCTCCTTCGTGCACAAACGCTCTTTGGACAAATACTCTGAGATGGACCGAGAGGACGACTTCGATGAGACAGCAGAGGCTCCCGAGATACACTGTGAGTGTGTTTTGTAAGTGTGAGCACCAGTAATTAGACTGTGTGTGTGTGTGTGTGTGTGTGTGTGTGTGTGAGAGCAAGTTTTTCAGTAAAGAGATACAATTGTTGGAAAAATGACTTGTGTCATGCACAAAGTAGATGTTCTAACAAGAAATTTGTGGAGTGGTTGAAAAAGAGTTTTATTGACTCTTCCGACTTGTACTGAAATTGTATATACAGTTTAATTTAGGCTTTGAGAGGCTTAATGCCTTAATATTTAAAAGTTTTAATTATAGAAATATTATTTATAATATTATATAAATATGCTCATTTAACTTGATCTGGTTTGCCATTCCAAATAAAGGGAAATATTATTTTCAAAAATTTTAAAAGGTTGTCAACCGATTTCGAATGTGAGATTGTCTTACCTGATGACGTGAGAGAACCCCGCTGCTTCCAGAGGGTTCCAAAAGCATGTACCACGCCAAATGCATATCTACTGTCAGTGTAAATGGTAACAGTTTGTCCTTTTAGCCAAAATGCAAGCTCTCATAAGAGCAAACAACTCAGCAGCTTGAGGTGTGAGGGTAATTTAGCACTTTCAAGTTTGGTAGATGCTGTTACAGCATAAGCCACAAGTGGTTCTCCCTTGTCAGACCTCTGAGCTGAGCCATCCACAAATTATTCCAAATCAGCATTCTGTATTGGTACATCAGTTAAGTCTGACCTTGGTTTGGATACCATCTTCATGTGCAGTCATGAGGTTCTCCGTCATCAGGGGTCGGCAACAGTGTAGCTGGATTGGACACAGTCCACCTCTTCAGGGTCACATGAGACATTGCAAGTAGCACATTCTGATTCTCCCTGGAGTCAGGTGTGCTCTCTTTGCCTGTGAAATAAGAGCATGGACCGCATGTAGGACGTGAACAGTTAACTGGCACATAGCCACAATATCTGCACACGCTAACACAGTTTCAGTAGCAGCCACCGCCCTTTAAACAACACACCAAACCTCTCGACACACTGTCCTATTGTTTAGGATTGTGACCCACTGGTCTCTGCTTTCCTCCATGTTCCTGTGTCAAAACAGAAGACCCCAAACCATTTTTCTCACACACAAACAGATTAAATGGTTTAGTGGTTAGGGAGCCCCAAGCATGGGGAAGTAGTCATAAGTTGTTTGTTTTGTCAGGGCCGTTAAACCCTCAGGGGTCCACTTTATCTTATCATTCATAGCCATTTTGTGACCATAAGTGAGATCAGAGAGAGGCTGGACAACCTCAGCATAGTCAGACAGCCACACCCTACAATACCCTGCCATACCAGTCAGTGACATCATGTGTTGCTTGGTAACAGGCTGTGAGACAGAGAGAATGGCTTGCACTCTCTGTGCCCAGCTGGGAGTGATATCATCACCCAGATATTGAACCATTTGGGAGATTAGTTGCAACTTCTCTTTTGGTACTTTGGCCGTTCTCTGACAGAGCTCTTGTGTCAGTTTCACAGGACTGGAGAGTCTCAGCATAGCAATAAGTCATCCACGTACTGTATTAGAGTGCTCCCCTCCGGAGGAAGGAAACCCTCAATTTTGTGCCAATGCGGTTTAAAAAATTGCGGGGGGAGTCCGTGTACCCCATGGGGACCATCGGTCCAAGTAAATCTCTTGCCAAGGAACGTAAAAGAAAACCAGAACTGAAAATCTGGTGCCACGGGGATGCTAAAAAAACGCATTAGCCAAATCAATAACTGAAAACCAATTTGCTGGAACTGCAGACAACAGTGTAGTAGGATTGGGAACCACATAGGTGATGCTGTGTTTGCTCGTGTCCGAGTCCTTTCTTACTTGCAAGATAGGTGTTTTGCAAGGTGACTATGGACACAGGACTAACGCTCTGTTTTCTAACAGTGAGCATGTTCATGTGTGATACCTGCAATTAGCATCTTTACTAAGTGGATTCTGTGCTCTGGAAGGGCGCCTGGTATCTTTGGGATTGACTACAAGGGGCTCAGCCCCCTTCATCCTGCCAAAATCATACTTATCCCTTGCCCGTAGGCAATCGCTATGTTCCAAGATGGCGTAGCAGTCGGATGTGTGTTATTGTCTTGTCCCTTCCTACCCCATGTTAACATCGTTTTTCCTTGGGGTTTTTTTCGTATATATTTTAATATCACTTTCCATCTACGGACTGAATATACTCTCCTGCAAGCCGCCTCACCCAAAGTGGTACGGATCTGCTATTTTATACTTAAGAATCCGGATCCCCCATCAAAAGCTAGCCAGCTAACTTGCTACCAGCTAACTGGCTGCTAGCAAACTGCGGCCCGCTACTGTCTAGAACACATCGGACTGTCAGCTTAAGAGGCCCATCGGACAAATTCTTTGGCCACTATACCTAGTTTTACCACACGGAACCCTACTGATCCGTCTTCTGAACCGGAACTCCGACTACTAACTAGCTAGTAGTCAGCTAGCCACTGCTAGCGGTCATCAGCTACCTCTAGCACGGACAACTCTCGCCAGTCTGCACAGCGCAACCCAAACCAGAGAAAATCTGACTTATTTTTCTCCATATCTCCGGATTCCTACCGCAAGCTCCGACCTTTTTTTCACCTGGATCATCGCAGCTAGCTAACTGCTATCCAAATGGCCACTCCTGGCTAATATCTCTGTCCCGAAGCAAGAACCAATTAGCCTGGCGCTAGTTTTGCTAGGCCCATCTCCCGGCGAGCCAAAGAGGTCCATCAGCCACTCCTTGGGCTACTATACCTATTTTGGACCCCCGCCGACCCATCACGAGTGGACCACCGACGTGTTTCGCCCGAGGGGGTTTCTCTCAACTGGCTCCGCCGTCGTGTTCTCCACTGAATGCCCATCCGCTAACATATTAGCCACAGACTGCTAGCTATCCAGAGCACATCGGCCCATCGGACAAATTCTTTGGCCACTACACTTTTTTTCTTTTTTTTGCCAATTGGCCTGGTTTACCACACGGAACCCTGCTGATCCGTCTGCCGACATAATAGCACGAGGGGGCCACAACAGACTTTCTTCCGTCGCAACATCCCTCCAAGGCCCTTTTGCTAGCCCCGGCCGCTAGCAGCCGGAAGCCACTCACTGGACTCCTATGTTCACTCGGCTACGCATGCCTGTTGCTAACGTCAATATGCCTTGTTCATTGCTGTTTTGGTTAGTAATTATTGCCTTATTTCACTGTAGAGCATCTAGCCCTGCTCAATACGCCTTATTTAACACTTTAGTTCCACCTACCACACGTGCGGTGACATCACCTGGCTTAAATGATATTTCTAGAGACTATCTCTTTCATCATCACTCTATGCACAGGTTTACCCTCACTGTACTCACATCCTACCATACCTTTTGTCTGTACATTATGCCTTGAATATTTTCTACCATACCCAGAAATCTGCTCCTTTTACTCTCTGTTCTGAACGTACTAGGCGACCAGTTCTTTTAGCCTTTAGCCGTACCATCATCCTACTCCTCTTCTGTTCCTCTGGTGATGTGGAGGTGAATCCAGGCCCTGCAGTGCCTAGCTCCACTCCCATTCCCCAGGCGCTATCATTTGTTGACTTCTGTAACCGCAATAGCCTTGGTTTCATGCATGTTAACATTAGAAGCCTCCTCGCTAAGTTTGTTTTATTCACTGCCCTAGCACACTCTGCCAACCCAGATGTCCTGGCCGTGTCTGAATCCTGGCTCAGGAAGACGACCAAAAACCCTGAAATTTCCATTCCTAACTATAACATTTTCCGACAAGATAGATAGAATTGCCAAAGGGGGCGGTGTTGCAATCTACTGCAGAGAGAGCCTGCAGAGTTCTGTCTTACTATCCAGGTCTGTGCCCAAGCAGTTCGAGCTTCTACTTTTAAAAATCCACCTTTCCAGAAACAAGTCTCACCGTTGCCGCTTGCTATAGACCACCCTCTGCCCCCAGCTGTGCTCTGGACACCGTATGTGAACTGATTGCCCCCCATCTATCTTCAGAGCTCATGCTGCAAGGTGACCTAAACTTGGACATGTTTAACACCCAGCCATCCTACAATCTAAGCTTGGTGCCCTCAATCTCACACACATGATCAATGAACCCACCAGAAATAACCCCAAATCCGTAAACACGGGCACCCTCAGAGATATCATCCAAACCAACTTGCCCTCTAAATACTCCTCTGCTGTTTTCAACCAAGATCTCATCGATCACTGCCTCATTGCCTGCATCCGTAATGGGTCTGCGGTCAAACGACCACCCCTCATCACTGTCAAGCGCTCCCGAAAACACTTCAGCGAGCAGGCCTTTCTAATTGACGTGGCCTTGGTATCCTGGAAGGATATTGACCTCATTCTGTCAGTGGAGGATGCCTGGTCATTCTTTAAAAGTGCCTTCCTCACCATCTTAAATAAGCATGCCCCTTTCAAAAAATGTAGAACCAGGAACAGATACATACCTTGGTTCTCTCCAGATCTGACTGCCCTTGACCAGCACAAGAACATCCTGTGGCGTTCTGCATTAACATCGAATAGCCCCCGTGATATGCAACTTTTCAGGGAAGTTAGGAACCAATATACACAGGCAGTTAGGAAAGCTAAGGCTAGCTTTTTCAAGCAGAAATTTGCATCCTGTAGCACAAACTCAAAAAAGTTCTGGGACACTAAAGTCCATGGAGAATAAGAGGACCTCCTCCCAGCTGCCCACTGCACTGAGGCTAGGAAACACTGTCACCACCGATAAATCCACGATAATTGAGAATTTCAATAAGCATTTTTCTACGGCTGGCCATGCTTTCCACCTGGCTACCCCTACCCCAGTCAACAGCTCTGCATTCCCCACAGCAACTCGCCCAAGCCTCCCCCATCTCTCCTTCACCCAAATCCAGATAGCTGATGTTCTGAAAGAGCTCCAAAATCTGGACCTGTACAAATCAGCCAGGCTAGACAATCTGGACCCTCTCTTTCTAAAATTATCTGCCAAAATTGTTGCAACCCCTATTACTAGCCTGTTCAACCTTTCTTTTGTATCGTCTGAGATTCCCAAAGATTGGAAAGCTGCCGCGGTCATACCCCCCTCCAAAGGGGGTGACACTCTAGACCCAAACTGCTACAGACCTATATCTATCCTACACTGCCTTTTCTAAGGTCTTCGATAGCCAAGTTAACAAACAGATTTCCGACCATTTCGAATCCCACCGTACCTTCCCCGCTATGCAATCCGGTTACAGAGCTGGTCATGGGTGCACCTCAGCCATGCTCAAGGTCCTAAACGATATCATAACCGCCATCGATAAGAGACATTACTGTGCAGCCATCTACATTGACTTGGCCAAGGCTTTCGACTCTGTCAATCACCGTATTCTTATCGGCAGACTCAACAGCCTTGGTTTCTCAAATGACTGCCTCGCTTGGTTCACCAACTACTTCTCAGACAGAGTTCGGTGTGTCAAATCGGAGGGCCTGTTCTCCAGGCCTCTGGCAGTCTTTATGGGGGTGCCACAGGGTTCAATTCTCGGGCCGACTCTCTTCTCTGTATACATCAATGATATCACTCTTGCTGCTGGTGATTCTCTGATCCACCTCTATGCAGACGACACCATTCTGTATACTTCTGGCCCTTCTTTGGACAATGTGTTAACTAACCTCCAGACGAGCTTCAATGCCATACAACTCTCCTTCCGTGGCCTCCAACTGCTCTTAAATGCAGTAAAACTAAATGCATGCTCTTCAACCGATCACTGCCAGCACCTGTCCGCCCGTCCAACATCACTACCCTGGACGGTTCTGACATAGAATATGTGGACAACTACAAATAGCTAGGTGTCTGGTTAGACTTTAAACTCTCCTTCCAGACTCACATTGCGCATCTCCAATCCAAAATTAAATCTAGAATCGGCTTCCTATTTCGCACCAAAGCATCCTTCACTCATGCTGCCAAACATACCCTCGTAAACCTGACCATCCTACCTATCCTCGACTTCGGGGATGTCATTTCTAAAATAGACTGCATCCAATTTGTTGAGTAGAGTGTTGGAGGCTATCACAGTGCCATCCGTTTTGTCACCAAAGCCCCATATACTACCCACCACTGCGACCTGTATGCTCTCATTGGCTGGCCCTCGCTTCATACTCGTCGCCAAACCCGCTGGCTCCAGGTCATCTACAAGTCTCTGCTAGGTAAAGCCCTGCCTTATCTCAGCTCACTGGTCACCATAGCAGCAGCCACCCATAGCACGCACTCCAGCAGGTATATCTCACTGGTCACCCCCAAAGCCAATTCCCCCTTTGGCCGCCTTTCCTTCCAGTTCTCTGCTGCCAATGACTGGAACCAACTGCAAAAATCACTGCAGCTGGAGACTCATATCTCCCTCACTAGCTTTAAGCACCAGCTATCAGAGCAGCTCACAGATCACTGCACCTGTACATAGCCCATCTGTAAACAGCCACTCCAAATTCCTTACCCCATACTGTATTTATTTATTTATCTTGCTCCTTTGCACCCCAGTATCTCTACATGCACATTCATCCAGTGTTTAATTGCTATATTGTAAATTCTTCGCCACCATGGCCTATTTATTAAAATGCAAATCAATTTATAACATTTTTGACATGCATTTTTCTGGATTTTTTTGTGGTTATTCTGTCTCTCACTGTTCAAATAAACCTACCATTTAAATTATAGACTGATCATTTCTTTGTCAGTGGGCAAACTTACAAAATCAGCAGGGGATCAAATACTTTTTTTCCCTCACTCTACAAACATGTAGAGCTCTTTGTGTGCAGGGGTTAGAATAACCCCAAAGCACAGAAATCACTGCTACAATACAAACCTTCACACTGGATAGATTCTGGCGCTACATTTTCTAACAGCCATTTATTCTCATATCTCAGGTCTCTTGTCAATGGCGAGAAATGGAGGTGCAATGTAAGCCTGCTTCAGACATGAATCTTCCCTTGTGGCCCCAATGGGGCAATGTTGGGCACCTCATTATCAACGTCCCATGCGTAATACCAGTCACACAACTCAAAGACATTAACATCAATAGCTCCCCCTCTTCCTCCTCATGAATAACGGTTAAACCGGTTGGGCCACATGTTATGCTGATGCCCAGTTTACACAGGAGGTCCCTGCCCATCAGATTGACAGGACAGTGGTCAGAGTAGAGAAATTGATGTTGACACTTTTCCTCACAAAAGGAGACCGGCAGAGGCATGATTACATGCTCTCTGAATGGGAGGCCTGAAGCCCCCTACAGTTTTGACTGTTTCACTAGACATGGGAGATTTTCATTAGCCTTACAGTTAATCATAGACATCACAGCTCACGTATCAGTAAGAAATATTATTGACTCACCATTGACGCAAGCCTCCACTGTTGGCTAAACTCTTTAAAAACAAATGTTCTGGTAGCTCTGACGATTCTAACTAAATTACTACCTCCTTCACCCGTCAATGTTCTCCCTCGGTTGGTTGGTTGCTGCCATGGTTGTTGTTGGGCAGGGGGATACCACAGTGATTGTCCTCCTAGTGGACCTCTTCCTCGAGGGGAGGCCTCTGGATCCGCCCCTGTCGTTCCATCTTTGCTTGTTGAGGTCCTTCTGGGCAGCTATCAGCAAAATGGCCAGGCTTACCACAGTTGTAGCAATTTCTTCCTCCAGCCGTGCATTGACCCGCTGCCCCTTGGTAGAACGTCAGCTGAGCCTTCCTAAGTTCGGTACTCTTCAGATTCTCCCTCTTGACCCGTGCCTTCACCTGGGTGCACTGCTGTCTCTCAGCGTGCTTAGTGTTGCACCACAGTTGCCAGTGGCTTAGTCTCCCAACTGATGCACATCGTTCTCACCACTCTCTCCAGGTCAGGTGCCAGGCCCCTCACTAGGAAGTCCGTCAGCAGGTCTCCATAGGCCGCTTCATTCGGCCTGATACCACAGTGCAGCCTAAAACAGGTCTTTAACCTTTTTCGGAAGTCTTCTTGTGTCTCTTCCTCTCCCATCTTGCATGCTCGAATGGCTGTCCAATCGGTTTTGGCCGGATACATTGCCGTGACCCTACCCATCAAAGTTGTTAACTGATCTTGGTACCCACCATTTTCTGCCCATAGTTCATTGAGATCAAAGTCTCCTTGTACATCAGCCCACCTCAACCCTAGCTTCTTCTTGCAGATGTGAGCTATTTCAGCCGCTGAGGGCTTGTATTGTCCAGCTAAAACTCAAATCTCTGCTGCAAACTGTACTGCATCTTTGCTAGGGTCAGGCAGGTCCTCAACAATGTATTTGATTTCATCGTGCCTCCAGGTCCTTTGAATGTAGGCAATGGGGGTCCAGTCCGCTGCCGCGGCGTCATCAGCTGCTGGGGGTTGGGACACGCCATCAGAGGATATTGCTGAAACGTAGCAGGTGTGCCCTTCAGATCCTTCATTCTTCGAAGATGATCCTTGAGGGGGGGAGAAACAAGAGATGTGTCAACGCCGTCATCTGATGGGGGCTGCTGTCTCCTTCACTTTTGTCTGGTCCCTCCTGTCACTCCTCCATCCATGCCCGAGCTCCCCATCAGGCCCAAGCCCATGAGTAGCTTGCCCATTGCTGCGGCAAAGAAGAGGACCCAAGAAACACGGGAGGAGGCGCAGTGGGGGGGGGGTCTGAGTCGACTGGCGGGGTGTAGTTCGATGGTAGTTGGCCCCTCCCCCGGCTGCGGCCACTGGTGCTGGCAGCACTGGGTAGATGGGGGGAAATTTCTCATCCTCTTTTTGTTCTTTCTCACTGTCTCGTCTTTATCGGTTTTCCCTTCCTCCTCAGTCTGCACTACCATATTCTGATGGGGCTGTCCCCTAAATGGATCCTGTCTTTATGCATGCCTTTCTGCCTCTTTCCCATTTTCTATATTTAACCCATACACTCTCTCCCTGACTTTGTCTAACATTGTTAAACTCAGTGTCCCTGTCAATGGAAAACCACCTTCCCTATGCCATAATTGCACCTGGTCCAGAATGTCCCTTCCCCACTTATCTGCCATGACCTTCAGGGCCCCTGTGGGGGGGGGATCTGGAATACCATGTCCCTTGCTCCCATGGTGCCTGTTCCACACACACACACACACACACACACACACACACACACAGAGTGGTAGACAAAGAAAACCGTTTAGCGCTGTTTATACTTTAGACTCTTTCCAAAAACACAGGAAAACCCATACCATTATCAAAATATTGTATATTCGATGGGCCTAGGGCAGGGTGTTGCCTCCACACGAGAATTTCACCTACTGCAATAATGGTGGTATAGATCCTTTTTTGTCTATCTAGATATGCAAAACTACCTACAGAATACCTGTGTCGCCTATCTAATTGTGTAACGGTCCCAAAAGTCCAATCTAACTTTGTATTTTCTAACTTCCACTTGTGGTGAAGTGTCAGGTATTACAAAACTCTCACAATAACATCTAACGATTGTAAGCCAGGGCATACCTGTCTATTCTAATGCCCAATTTAATCTATTCAAGTATCTCACTCAGACTCAAACAGCGACACACAGACTCCGCTGGCTCTGGTCCCTCACCTAACTGACCTCACTGGTCTGCTGGGGATCAATCCAACCAACCAGACTTTTGGTTACTCTAAACTGGTTCCACCAGCAATCAATCCCAGAGGACACTTACTCTGAAATAATTCCTCTGAGATATTGCCTGGTTTTCCTTTGTTATGCAGCACAGACTACTCAGCCTCTGAGCTCATGTCATTTTCTCACTCATCAACTTCCAGGCCCTCTTGATCACTCCATATTCACAGTAGAAGCATGAAACAACGTTCTAAAGACTGTTGACGTCTAGTAGAAGCCTTAGGAAGTGCAAAATGAATCCTAAGTCACTGTATACTGTATAAGCAATCACTTGAAAAACTACAAACCTCTGATTTCCACACTTCCTGGTTGGATTTTTCTCAGGTTTTTGCCTGCCATATAAGTTTTGTTATACTCACAGACATCATTCAAACAGTTTTAGAAACGTCAGTGTTTTCTATCCAAATCTACTAATAATATGCATATCCTACCTTCTGAGCCTGAGTAGCAGGCAGTTTAATTTGGGCACGCCATTCAACCGGACGTTAAAATACTGCCCCCTACTCTAGAGAAGTTAAGAATGTTGGAGGCCACTGTGTTCTTAGGGACCTTCAATGCTGCAGACTTGTTTTTGGTACCCTTCCCCAGATCTGTGCCTCGACACAATCCTGTCTCGGAACTTTACGGACAATTCCTTTGACCTCATGGCTTAGTTTTTGCTCTGACATGCATTGTCACCTGTGGGACCTTTTTATATAGACAGGTGTGTGCCTTTCCAAATCATGTCCAATCAATTGATCAAGTTGTAGAAACATCTCAAGGATGATCCATGGAAACAGGGTGCACATGAGCTCATTTTAGTCTCATCGCAAGGGGTTTGAATACTTATGTAAATAAGGTATTTATTTTTTCAATTCTTTTTAATACATTTTCAAAAATGTTTTCGCTATGTCATTATAGGGTATTGTGTGTAGATTTGATGAGGAACACTTTTTTTTAATCCATTTTAGAATACGGCTGTAACTGTGGAAAAAATCAAGGGTTCTGAATAATTTCCGAATGCACTGTATAGTATTGGCCAGAGTTAAATGCGCTCTAGTCAAACTTGTCCTATTTTAATTAAGATGCATTATGAAGGCGAATAAATAACTGTGTGTGTGTGTGTGTGCGCACACACAGAGAGAACCAGTCAAAAATTCACACACCTACTCATTCAAGGGTTTTTCTTTATTTTTATTATTTTCTACATTGTAGAATAATAGTGAAGACATCAAAACTATGAAATAACACATGGAATCGTGTAGTAACCAAAAAAGTGTTAAACAAATCAAAATAGTTTTTATATTTCAGATTCTTCAAAGTAGCCACCCTTTGCCCTGATGACACAGTGCTTTCTCACTGTATGAAATTAACACTTTTTAGTGTTACAGTAAATCATTTTTTTGGAGTTTTAAAACTATACTGTGTAAAGCCTAATTATCATATTCTCCTGGTTGCTTTTTCTTTTTGAGTGAATTGTAGAGTTACCACCCATGACAGTATTTGTTAGTGACAGAGACATGGTTGTTTTAATTATTTCATTCTAAAGGCCTGTGGCCTTCACTGAGTGAGTAGCAAGGCAAATGCTATCATTATAATCTATGACTATGCAATACTTGTATCATAAGGCTAGAAATGTTACACTGAAAAATAAACACTGGCCAGTGTGCTGTGCACCATTTCTTCTACAAGAAATTCAATAATTTTATGTTTTGTTGATTGTGTTGGAAAATACTGTCTCAGGCGTCACTCCAGAATCTCCCATAAGTGTTCAATTGGGTTGAGATCTAATCACACACACACACACACACACACACACACACACACACACACACACACACACACACACAAATAATGGGGCACTGGGCATTTTTATATATGACCCTAAGCACCTGCTTTGAAAATACTTTGTATCCCTCATTTACTCAAGTGTTTCCTTTATTTTGGCCGATTTACCTGTATCTGTGAGAAACAGTAATTGATCATTTGTCTCCCTCTTCCTCAGCTCAAACACAGCAGAAGCCTGATATAATTCCACCCAATTTCTCCACTGTCCAAGTCACTGACATCTTCCGAAGGCTGGTAAGTCTTTATTTAATATTATTTTTGGTGGTCCACAAGAGTGCAGAGAGAGAGAGAGAGAGAGATCATGAGCATTTTCCAGCATGTTTTTACAAAAAGATAGATTTAGGTAAACATGGATTTTTCCGCAAGGACATATACAGGATTCTACACCCCACAACATAACCTTCACTCCAAATCAAAACTCCAAACCTACAACCTGATTTTGGCCAAAATTACCTGGAAGGATTCCTACTACCAAAGATTCTTATTTCCAAGGTCTGTACACCAAATGCTCTGGCAAACCAACGACCAGCAAAGAAGCACAAGAAACCTGAAAACACCATCCAACCTGGAACTGAGTGTGTAATGTTTAGTCTGAAGCTACTTTTAAAGCCAAGAAGAAAATAAATTACGGTGATATATTTTACTTTATAGGGACTGAATGCTAAGTTAAGGCTACCAAGGGTGCTAGGACAGAACACATCAGACAATTAGCACTGAGGTGTGAAGTGAAAAGTGTCAAAGCCCTTAACCCAAACAATGATAGGGGAGTTTCACAGCCTTCCCCACCCAAATGCAGAGGCCTTTAAAGCCCCCTCCATCTGTGCAGAGGTCATTACAATACAGTACCCCCTGGATTCACCTCTATTTTGAACTGATATGCAGCCGTGACACTTCAATTGTAAATTAACTCAATAAGAAACAATATTGTTGCTTTAATCACATCAGAATATAATCTCCAAAATACAACAACCACAGGACAACTTTGTTTGGACGTCGTAAAGGACCATTCGCCAAAACTGAAGAGATATAGCTAGCTAACGACCTCCTTTTCCACGTGGAAAAAAAACTGACAGACTTGCTAGCTACGTTAGCTAGATGGGCTGGAATTTTCTACAAGGAATCTGCCTCCCAAAAAAAGCTTCTCCTAAGTGGGTGTGACACCTACTCCCGTTGCCTGCTGGACTGCTGCTTGGATTCCACCTAGCCTTCTGTTCACTGTCTGCCAAGTGCTGTCTCTCCCTGTCTGGTACAGGTACCCCCAACACACTCCACCCTCTCCCGATCTTTCGCTCGCCTCCAGCACACACGCACTGTTGGGGCGAGTGACTCTGAACTTACAATGGCTAGCCCCAAGTCGTTATTTTTTTCTTGTGCTTTATGCTATTTGCCTCATGGCTCCTGCGTGCTTTGTTGACTATGAACTTCATTGTTTACCCAACCTTGGGATAGACTGTTTGTTCCCACACTCAGGACTCTGAGTCTCTATTGGTTACACAGACTTTTGGCCTCCCATCCTATTCTAACCACCTCTTTGTATTCATGTTACCTGATGAAATTGCTGTACAATATGATTTTGTTGCCATCTAATGCACATTCAAGTGTCATAAATCAACACTGTAGAGATCTGCCTGTCTTCTGCCGTGCCCTGATTGTATTACTGCTGATGATATCTGGAAATGTGCATGTACACCCTGGCCCATATACTGTTGCTAGTTCCAATTCTGATTTGTGCTCTGATATTTGCTTCACTGATTTCTGCTCTCGTAAAAGCCTGGGTTTTCTGCACGTTAACACTAGAAGCTTATTACCTAAAATGGATCAATTGAAAGTGTGGGTTCACAGCTCCAATCCAGATGTGTTGGTCATTACTGAGACATGGTTAAGAAAGATTGTTTTGAACACTGATGTTAACCTTTCTGGTTATAACCTTTTTTGGCAAGACCGATCTTCCAAAGGTGGTGGAGTGGCAATCTTTTACCAAGGAACACATTCATTGCTCGGTTGTCTACTCCAAGTCTGTCCCCAAACTATTTGATTTGCTGGTGTTAAGCGTTAAACTTTCAAATAGCTCTTTGTTGACTGTTGCTGGGTGTTATCGTCCACCATCAGCACCGGCCTGTACCCTGAATACTCTAAGCTTTCTCCTGGCCCATTAACTTCTCTGGGATTAGTGGGATGCTAGCATTCCACCTCGACAACAGCCAGTGAAATTTCAGGGCGCCAAATTCAAACTGAAATCTCATAATTGAAATTCCTCAAACATACAAGTATTATACACCATTTTAAAGATCAACTTCTTGTTAATCCAACCACAGTGTCCAATTTCAAAAAGGCTTTACGGCGAAAGCACACCATGCGATTATGTTAGGACAGCGCCTAGCCACAAAAAACCATACAGACATTTTCCAGCCAAGGAGAGGACTCACAAAAGTCAGAAATGGCGATTAAATTAATCACTTACCTTTGATCTTCATCTGGTGGCACTCCCAGGACTCCATGTTACACAAATGTTCGTTTTGTTCAATAAAGTCCCTCTTTATGTCCAAATACCTCCGTTCGCGCGTTTAGTTCAGTAATCCAAAGGCACAAAGCGTGCTCACAACTTCCAGACAAAGTCAAAAAAGTTCCATTAAAGTTCGTAGAAACATGTCAAATGATGTTTATAATCAATCCTTACGATATTTTTATCATAAATATTCAATAATATTTAAACCAGACAATACCGTTTTCATTAGATAGGAAAGAGAACGAACGGCGTGCTCACGGCCACGTGCGATAAACAACTCATGGCTTTCAGCTGAGCCACTTGCTCCGAGTGGTCTTATTCTCACTCCTTTCACAATAGAAGCCTGAAACAACTTCTAAAGACTGTTGACATCTACTGGAAGCCTTAGTAAGTGCAATCTGACCCCACAGACACTGGATACTGGATAGGCATTCACTTACAAAACTACGAACTTTAGAATTCCCACTTCCTGGTTGGATTGTTCTCAGGTTTTTGTCTGCCATATGAGTTCTGTTATACTCACAGACATTATTTTAACAGTTTTGGAAACTTTGGAGTGTTTTCTATCCAAATCATCTACCAATTATATGCATATCCTAGCTTCTGGGCCTGAGTAACAGGCAGTTTACTCTGGGCACGCTTTTCATCCAAACTTCCCAATGCTGCCCCCTATCCCAATGAAGTAAAGCTAAATCTGAATTTGTCCTGCTAGGTTACCTAAACTGGGACATGCTTAAACCACCTGACCAAGTCCTAAGTCAATGGGACTCTCTAAATCTTTCTCAGATTATTACCAATCCCACGAGATATGACTCCAAACACCCAGAAAAGGCTACTCTCCTTGATGTGATCCTTACAAATAATCCTGATGGGTATCAGTCTGGTGTTTTCTGTAATGATCTTAGTGATCACAGCCTGTGTACGTAATTGCTGCTCAGTGAAACGACCTGTCCTGATTGGTCATATACGCTTCCTAAAAAAACTTTAATGAGCAAGCATTCCTTCATTACCTGGTCTCTGTAATTGATATAGAATCAGCTTGATTCCCTCTGTCGAATCCGCTTGGAACTTCTTTTTTAAAATATTTTCAGTGGTATTGTTAACAAACACACCCCCATAAAGAAAATTTGAGTTTTAAACCAGGTTCAGCCTCTGGTTGTACCATGATCTGGCAGAGTTACTCCACGTCAAGAATTCCATTTGGCAAATCACTCGGCACACGGATACTCAGGCTGACTGGCTCTCATTCAGGTAAATGAGAACTAAGTGCACTCAGGCTATCCGGAAGGCCAAAGTTAGTTACTTTAAGGAGCAGTTCTCCTTAAAGTAACTGGAAAACGGTTGAAGTTCTGGAAAACGGGTGACGACCTGGAGAATAAACCCTCCTCCTCACAGCTACCCCATGTCCCCTAATATTGATGATGTGGTTGTTACTGACAAGGAGCACATGGCTGAGCTCTTTAATCACCACTTCGTTAAGTCAGGATTTGTAATCGACTCCATGCCTCCTTGCCCACCCAACATTTCCTCATCTACCACCCCTTCTAATGTGACTAGCACCGATGCTCCTCCCTCTTTTTCCCCTGCCCCACTACAAAGTTTCTCCCTGCAGGCGGTCACTGAGTCAGAGGTGCTAAAGGAGCTCCTTAAATTTGACTTAAAAAAAACAAACATCTGGGTTAGATGGTTTAGACTCTTTCTTCTTTAACTTTGGAATAGGGGGCGGTATTTTGACGTCCGGATGAAAAGCGTGCCCAAAGTAAACTGCCTGCTACTCAGGTCCAGAAGCTAGGATATGCATATAATTGGTAAATTTGGATAGAAAACACTCAAGTTTCTAAAACTGTTAAAATAATGTCTGTGAGTATAACAGAACTGAAATGGCAGGCAAAACCCCAAGGACAAACCACCCCCCCCCCCCCAAAAAAAAAAAGTCATCCTACCACTGATTTCAATGGCTGGCACTTTTATAATAGGGTGAAATCGTGCCCGATTGCAGTTCCTATGGCTTCTTCTAGACGTCAACAGTCTTTAGAAAGAGTTTCAGGTTAGTTTTTGGAAAAATTAGCCAGAAATTTGAGTTTTTCTAGGTGGCTCCCATTTTGGCTGTAGTGTTTCCAAGCGCGTGAATGAGAGCGCGTTCTTTGGTATTTTTCTCCGGTAAAGACTAATGATTCTCCGTCTTAAATTTTATTGTTTATTTGCGTATTAGGGTACCTGTTGTTTGATTATAAACGTTGATTGACTTGTTTGTATACATTTATTGGTAAAGTTTGGGATTAATTTTGTATGCATTTTGAAGGAGGGAAACCGAGTGGATTATTGACTGAAGCGCGCCAGCTAAACTGAGTTTTTATGGATATAAAGAAGGACATTATCAAACAAAAGGACCATTTGTAATGTAACTGGGACCTTTTGGAGTGCCAACAGAAGAAGATCTTCAAAGGTAAGGCATATATTATAGTGCCATTTCTGACTTTCGTGTCGCAACTCCCTGGTTGAAAATGATTTGTTATGCAGTTGTGTGGTGGGTGCTGTCCTCAGATAATTGCATGGTTTGCTTTTGCCGTAAAGCCTTTTTGAAATCTGACACGGTGGCTGGATTAACAACAAGTTAAGCTTTATTTTGATGTATTGCACTTGTGATTTCATGAAAGTTTACTATTTATAGTAATTTAATTTGAATTTGGCGCTCTGCAATTTCACCGCTAGCGTCCCACTAATCCGCAAGAAGTTTTAAGGTTGCTGCCCTGATCATCGCCAAGCCCATCTCTGACCTTTTTAACCTGTCTCTCCTCTCTGGGGAGCTTCCCATTGCTTGGAAGGCAGCCATGGTGCGTCCTTTATTTAAAGGGGGAGATCAAGCTGATCCTAACTGTTATAGGCCAATTTCTATTTTGCCCTGTTTATCAAAAGTGTTGGAAAATTAGTCAGTAATCAACTGACTGGCTTTCTTGATGGCTGTAGTATTCTCTCTGGTATGCAATCTGGTTTCCACTCAGGTTATGTATGTGTCACTGATGATGTCACCATCATTGCCCTTGATTCTAAGCAATGTTGTGCTGCTATTTTTATTGACTTGCCCAAAGCTTTTGATACCGTAGACCATTCCTTACTTGTTGGCCGGCTAAGGAGAATTGGTGTCTCTGAGGGGTCTTTGGCCTGGTTTGCTAACTACCTCTCAAAGAGGGCAGTGTATAAAGTCAGAACATCTGCTGTCTCAGGCACTGCCTGTCACCAAGGGAGTAACCAAAGCTAGATCCTAGGCCCCACGCTCTTCTCAATTTTCATCAACAACATAGCCCAGGCAGTAGGAAGCTCTCTCATCCATTTATATGTTGTTGATACAGTCTTATACTCAGCTGGCCCCTCCCTGGATTTTGTGTTAAACCCCCTACAACAAAGCTTTCTTATTGTCCAACAAGCTTTCTCTGCCCTTAACCTTGTTCTGAACACCTCCAAAACAAAGGTCATGTGGTTTGGTAAGAGGAATGCCCCCCACCACTGTGATTACTACCTTTGATGGTTTAGAGCTTAAGGTTGTCACCTCATACAAGTACTTGGTAGTATGGCTAGATGGTACACTGTCCTCTCAGCACATATCATAGCTACATGCTAAGGTTAAATCTAGGCTTGGTTTCCTCTATCGTAATCGCTCCTCTTTCACCCCAGCTGCCAAACTAACCCTGATTTCAGATGACCATCCAACCCATGCTAGATTACTGAGATGTAATTTATAGATCGGCAGGTAAGGGTGCTCTCTAGCGGTTCTTTACCATTCGGCCATCAGATTTGCCACCAATGCTCCTTATAGGACACATCACTACACTCTATACTCCTCTGTAATCTGGTCATCTCTGTATACCCGTCGCAAAACCCACTAGTTGATGCTTATTTATAAAACCCTCTAGGCCTCTCCCCACTATCTGAGATACCTACTGCAGCCCTCATCCTCCACATACAACACCCGTTCTGCCAGTCACATTCTGTTAAAGGTCCCCAAACCACACACATCCCTCCTCTTTTCAGTTCGCTGCAGCTAGCAACTGGAACGAGCTGCAAAAAACACTCAAACTGGACAGTTTTATCTCAATCTCTTCATTCAAAGACTCAATCATGGACACTCTCTAACTGACAGTTGTGGCTGCGTCGCGTGATGTATTGTTGTCTTTACCTTCTTGCCCTTTGTGCTGTTGTCTGTGACCAATAATGTTTATACTGTGTTTTGTGCTGTTACCCTGTTGTTGTGTTGGTACCATGTTATGTTGTTTTGCTACCATGCTGTGTTGTCTTGTCCTCCGTCCCCGCAGGAAGCCTTTTGCCTTTTGGCAGACCATCATTATAAATAAGAATTTGTTCTTAACTGACTTGCCAAGTTAAATAAATAAATAAAATAGAAATGGTATGACTGATGATGGTGACAATGATGAAAATGATGATGACATTCATTCCACCTAGCTGTCTTAAGATGAATGCACTAACTGTAGGTCGCTCTGGATAAGAGCGTCTGCTAAATTAGTTAAATGTAAATGATGACGCCGATGACTGACTGATTTTGATGTTTTTTAAGTGAATGATGAGTCATAATGAAGATGGTCTCTCGCTGTCTCCCCTGCAGGGTCCCTTGTCAGTGTTCTGTGCACGGGCGCGCTGGGGGCCAGTGCGTTTGGTGTGTCTCCAGCGAGGGGAGGGTGGTCTGGGGCTAACTCTCAGAGGAGATTCTCCTGTTCTGGTGGCTGGAGTAGTGCCGGGGGGATGTGCTGAGGTGAGATAGTAGTACCCTGTCTCTCGTCTTAACCCTCTTTGCATTCCTATTATTCCTATTTCCTCGAACTGAAAATGTACAGTATTTCACGCACCACTGAAATATACTGTGTATGTGTGTGTTCTCAGGAGGCAGGTCTGAGAGAGGGGGACTACATAGTGGCGGTGGATGGAGAGAACTGTAAGTGGGCTAAACATGGAGAGGTGGTCCACAACCTGAAGAGCTGCAGTGACCGAGGAGTGGAGCTCAGCGTCATCACACTGCACACACACGAGACACAGGTATGTTTCATAGCACTGCACACACACGAAACACAGGTAGTTGGGTCTGTATTTGTGTTCGAGTGATTTGTATGTATTACTGTGTGTGTGTTTGAGTGCTTTGGTGCATCAGTAATGTGTGTTGTGTGTTCAGGTGGTGAGGAGGTCAGTGATGCTCTCCCCCAGTGGAGACAAGGAGAACGCTTGGCAACGGACCATGGGTGGGGCTAAGGGCCAGAGCTCCGTCTCCTTACTCAACTGGAACAGGAAGAAAAACAGGGAAGGAGGAGGAGTCACCAAGAGACTGGGCAGCACCTTCAGTCTGCCGTTTGGAAACCTCAGAGACAGTGAATCCATGTACTGAGATAGACAGAGGGCAAGCTGAAATGGTGCTCGATTCCATACAGTGCACTTCCAGCCAAAAGTAGTGCACTAGGGAGTAGGGTGCCATTTCAGACTGTGCTATAGACAGACAAACCACTCAGGGAATGTCAAAGGGACATGTTCCAATCCAAGGATGAGTTGTATATGACTGGATATTCCTAGATATTGTAATGCATTATTGCAGCAAAGCAAGGAACATTCCCAATAGGAGAATTGTTCGAAGAGAAGAGGAGGATTCTATGTCCAGATGTGCAGGGAAACTACAGTGGTTTTAGAGAGCAGCCAACTGCAGGTATATGTCACTGAAGGGGTTAAGAGCATCATGTAAATTACGTCTTAAAATAGACTAATAGTTGTGGCCCAGTATTATTGTAGCTGACTTACTATACAGCTAAAGGGCATTAGAGAGATGAAAGAAGATAAACTGGACTTACTGTCAAACTACAGCCTCTGGTCTTAAGACAACGTCACCATGTTGTCTTAATGTTGAAAACATGTTGTTTTACTGTTTACTGTATCCCAGAGTCTTGCTTTTCCACTCCAGTCTTAATGAGGTTACTCTCAACAGTAAAAACAACAATCACACCTACATCCATTCAGGACCTGAGTTTAACTCTTACTTTCTCAAGCTCGATCATTGTGAATCTTCTTTTTTGTTGTTGTAAGATTTAATTTTATTTGATGTTTTACAAAGCACACAAATGACATCACACAAACATCAACTACATCACACCTGCCCAGACCCATTAGCACACACCCCCATCTCCAGCGCCCACATAATTTTCCGCCACATGGCCTCAAACTGCATCATTTCTTTCTCTCCGTAGCCCACTCACTTTAATTTTTTTTACAATAAATCATTAGATTTTTCTATTGTGTTAATGATGCCGGATGAATTGATTTCCACATTTTTAATATACCTTTTTGCTAAGTGATTGATTGAGAAAAGAATCGTCCAGCCCATTGGGTATCTCACGACACCCCCATATTCCATGTCTTGAAATATGCATACTGACGGATTAAGAGTAACATTGTAATACTTCTGACAGCCAACTTTCTAGCTCCGCCCACAAAAAAGACTGGATTATTGAGTCATTGGATGCGTTTGTAAATTCACTCTGGATATCTACTCCGATTTCAGAGCACTCTGGTCTGAGTGCGCCAGAATGCAGAATAACTGATGAATTTACGAACACCCATTGAATATGAATGGTGTCAGTAAACATCAGCCAAAAACGTAATTCAATTGTTGTCAGCAGCACAGTTACAGTCACCAATGCTCTAGACAACATGAAAACACCCTAACCAGCTCTGCTAGGGTGAGTAAAATGGTCAGAATGAGGTGTTTTCTCATTTATGTCTGGAAGTACAGTAGCTAGCAAGCTAGCCAACTTTAGCCAGTTAGCTTGGGTGCTTGACTGTCGTTGTGAGGTCAGAACATTCGGATCAACCTTACTCCTCAGCCAGAGTGTCCAGTGTGCGCTCTGAATTTGCCATTAACAATAGACAATCTGATATCCATTCTGAATATTACGAACACCCAGAGCGCACTCTGAGCTCACTCTCTGGCACTCCAGAGTGAAATTATGAACACACCCATTATAGTTTTACACTTGGGACATGACTCTGCTGTTGTGCTGTAGAATTTGTGAATTTTGTCTCTTGTACTGTATCAATTCTATAGATACGTTTATACTGGCTTAAGCATACATTTTCCTTAACTGTAATTTAATTAGTTATGCTCCAACTTTCCCTCCATCTTGTTCTTTTTAAGTTTTGGTTCCAATAGTTTATTTTTTTTCTAAGAGCTTGTCAGTTTGATATGCTCCTGGCAAGGTTTTGTATATCATCCCTATCATATGAACATCCTTATCTGACTCAAATACAATTCCTTCCAGGTTGCTCTGATGTCCCAAAAAAAATTGTAACTTTTAAATTGCATGTATTTGAAACTAGATTGGTCAGTCCATAATTACTTCAATTCTGTCATGGAAAAAATGTATTTCCTGTTGCCAAGTCATTTACAGTTTCTATGCATTTAGTTTTCCAATTTATCTGTGAATTCTGAAAAGCTATCCAAGGATTGTTCCATAAGGTTGTGTTTTTATGGAGTGATATTGGTTCTTGTAGAATGTTTCAGTTTATTCCATGTAGTTATAGTGTTCTTAACTATGAAGTTGTTAATGTTCTTAGCTTAATGCTTTGAAAATAGACACGTAAAAAGCCTTGTGCATCTTCTTGAAGCACACAGAGTTTACAGCGGTAGCCATGTTACTGCATTCTGTGCTCCTACCAGTGTTTTTGATGTAACCGTTTTCTTTGTTTCTCTTTCTGTCATCTTGATTGTTGGGTACAAATGACTACCCACAAGGCACTTCAATGGTTATGTCACAGGAGGTTGATGGTACCTTAATTGGGGAGGACAGGCTTGTGGTAATGGCTGGAGCGGAATTAGGGGAATGGTATCAAACACATGGTTTCCGTGTGTTTGATGCAATTCCATGAATTCCGTTCCAGACATATGGGCCGTCCTCCCCTCAGCAGCCTCCTGCGTTATGTGTATTTTTAGTTTTTCTACTGATGTTTTAGTTTTGGACGACATTCTATTGCACCGGGACTTCATAGGAGGGAAAAACTAACGCTCTACGTATGTCGTGACACTGAAATGGTTAACGTGATAATATGCACATTAGGGGATTGACTAAAGACTTTTATATGTCTGGTACTTAGTAGTTAAATAGGAGAATGGACAGTCTACCATGTAGAAACCAGCTATCAATGTAAGCATAGAGAAAAGCTGACACAAAATTGTTAGACACATTTTTTTTATGTTAACATTTTCAATATTTGGATGCAAATACTATTTTAAATTCTAATACATTTATGTATTTTTTTTCTCTAATGATTATGAGATGTTTATTTCAGATTGTGAATTAAGTCTGCCATTGTGTTCTGTGGTCTCTTGTTTGAGTGAGTGTAATTGTGTAAAGGGATTTGTATTTCTTTTGTTTATTATGAGAAACACTAATCATGGCTGGCTGCTCATATGATCAACCATCAATTCCTCTTTCGAGGTGTGCGCGTGTGCATGCACGTGAATGCTTTTTATGTGTGTTATTTGTGAAGTATTTGCACAGAATTTTGTTGATGAATTAAAGGAGTGGACCAATGCGTTGTCTCTCTCTCTCTCTCTCTTTCTCACTGATTTGTCTCCATTGACGCTAACAGGTTCCGGTGGTTCTCAGGGTTGTTATGTTCAGTTACCAGCATAGAAATAGTGACCAGCATAATTTTTGTTCAGTGGTTTCCAGCAGGTGTCACTATAATCCAGGTTATTGTGTCAGATGGGGCCAGATTGGTTTGTGAGAGTATTTTAAAGCAGACAGATGTACACTATATATAGAAACGTATGTGGACACCCCTTCAAATTTGTGGATTCGGCTATTTCAGCCACACCTGTTGCTGACCGGTCTATAAAATTGAGCACACAGCCATGCAATCTCCATAGACAAACATTGGCAGTCAAATGGCCTTACTGAAGAGTTTAGTGACTTTCAATGTGGCACCATCATAGGATGCTACCTTTCCATGAAGTCAGTTCATCAAATTTCTGCGCTGCTGGAGCTGCCCCGGTCAATTGAAGTGCTGTTGTGAAGTGGAAACATCTAGGAGCAACAACGGCTCAGCCGCGAAGTGTTAGGCCACACAAGCTCACAGAATAGGACCACGAAGTGCTGAAGCACGTAAAAATCATCTGTCCTTGGTTGCAACACTCACTACCGAGATCCAAATTGCCTCTGGAAGGAATGTGAGCACAAGCGCTGTTCGTCGGGAGCTTCATGCAATGGGTTTCCATTGCCAAGCAGTCGCACACAAGCTTAAGATCACCATGCACAATGCCAAGCGTTGGCTGGAGTGGTGTAAAGCTCGCTGCCATTGGACTCTAGAGAACCCGTTTCCACTGCTCCAGAGTGATGAATCACCATCTGGCAGTCCGACGGATGAATCTGGGTTTGGCGGATGCCAGGAGAACGCTACCGGCCCCAATGCAAAGTGCCAACTGTAAAGTTGGTGGAGGAGGAATAATGGTCTGGGGCTGTTTTTCATGGTTCGGGCTAGTTCCCTTAGTTCCATTGAAGTGAAATATTAGTGCTACAGCATACAATGTTATTCTAGATGATTATGTGCTTTCAACCTTGTGGCAACAGTTTGGGGAAGGCCCTTTCCTGTTTCAGCATGACAATGCCCCCATGCACAAAGCGAGGTCCATACAGAAATGGTTTGTCAAAATCGGTGTGGAAGAACTTGACTGGCCTGCACAGGATGCTACCTTTGATTGACCTCAACCCAATCAAACACCTTTGGGATGAATTGGAATGCCGACTGCGAGCCAGGCCTAATTGCCCAACATCAGTGCCCAACCTCACAAATGCTCTTGTGGTTGAATTTAAGAATTTAAGCTAGTGGAAAGCCTTCCCAGAATAATGGAGGCTGTTATATCAGCAAAGCGGGGACCATCTCCATATTAATACCCATGATTTTGCAATTAGATGTTCAACGAGCAGATGTCCGCATACTTTCGGTCATGTAGTGTATGTATGAAAATTTGTGAGGAATAGGGAACCCATTATAGAAAACATTGCTATTTGTAAAATAAATGCTTTGATCCATTGAAGTGTGTGTATTGTGCATGTGATAGATATGTATAACATGTGTACCATGGTTATCACTAAAGAAGCCAGCATGTAAATATTGAGGCACAGAGAGATCTGAAAACAGATAGATTTTTTTCAGTTCATAGGGACTGTCTCTCTCGGGCATCCCATCTCTAGATAAATAAATAACAGAGTAGAAAGATAAATAGGCAAGGCATCTCCCTAGTAGGTCACGTATGCCATGATGCTCTCCTAAAACCCTTCTTGCATGAATCTACACAGATTTCTATGCCTCTGTACTACCCTGTGCATGCACATACTCACACTCACTCTATTTCTCTGTCTCTCTCTCACACACACACATTCTCTATCAGTCCAGTTGTAAATCTAAGTGGATCTGTATTCCCCTCTGACCCTTAGGCAGAGTGCTCCTGTGTTTACTCCTCAGACAACAATTTTTCAATCAGTAATCAATGAACAAAGCAGCTGGGAATTATTGACCCAAGCCAAGGCCCAGCACCACACGATGATAACCCAGGGAAGTCTGCAGTGTTTGTTTTCGCACGCATCTGTGTGTGTGTGTGAGCAATATGCATTTTTAGGTTAAAAAAAAGTACATTCAGGGTGGACAACAATCATAGAACAAGGAATCACTAACACTTTAATTTACAACTTGGCTTCATGGTGAGTGTGTATGTGTGATGTGTGTATCCTCTGAGCAGCAGATTATTTCTGTCTGTCGGTGAGGTGTGTGAGTGAGTATTTTGAATAGGTTAGGGTTACATTACGCTACCCTTAGCTAAGGACTTCCACCCTATCTTCCTGTTCAACCCTGACAGCCAATCAGATGCTGTGTTGGTGTCGAGGTCCAGGGTTCTGCATGTTCTCAGCTGACCAACTATAAATCAATCTGGATTCCATTCCATTCTTTATTAGAGCTGATGCTGTTACACTTTTCAGTGTTAGGGAATTAACACCTGTGGTGTATCACGTTGTTGGGTGTTGTTTTAACATTGTAGGGTGTAAACATATTTATTGTGTACATATTTATTTTCCAGGTTGCCTTTCGAGTGAATTTTAGAGGTACCTGTACCACCCCTGACTGTGTTTGCTAGTGACAGAGACATGGTTGTTGCATTAATGGATGTCATTCCTGTAGCCTTCACCAAGTGAGTGTCTAAAATAATATTTTAGCATCATTCGATTACAGTAAAAATGTATTGTTGACAATACCGTACTTCGACAGCCTAGTTTTATCCTAATACAGTAGTCTGAAACTACTGCAGTTTCAGGCTACTGCAGTGGTCACATTGGCAAGTCATATTATGCTGGCTTGTAAAGTGTTATGTAATTCCCATTGGAATCTAGCCGGAGTTAAAAAATATCCAACAATTTGAACTTGGCATCACCCGCAATCTGCAGTTAAAATGACTGCCAATGTAGAGAAGATTGATAATTGACCCTACCTAAACCTTAAACTGGAACAACCAGCTCAATAATGGGTGAAATACATTTTACAGATTGGATTAGTTTAGAAAAATGTATGTTATTTATCTTTGTGCTGTATAAGATCAATTCATCAATCAATGTGCATGCAGAAACATAGCTATTTAAACAAACTATTATAAAAAGCAACCTGCAACAAAGCATGCTGGGAAATATGATCATGAGACCCCTCCTATGTCTTTTTCACTCCAAGACAGTTAATGGAAATTAACTAATCACAGTTCAGTAATAGCAACACCACCTGGACAACACTTTGTTTATTCGCCGCATGTTTTGTCAATTTCAATCCTACTGGTGTTAACCCCACTTGAATCAACACTCAGATATAACACTCACAACACTATTTACCTCAAAGCCGAGATTTTAACACCCGCAAATTCAGCCTCCCTATGACACATCACCAGCCACCCAATGACACTGTGGCGTCAACGCAGGGGCCTTGTACACTTCCAGCCCCAGGGAAAGTTGGAGGGTAGTGAAAGGGGCAGTGTGGTATTGGAGAAGGATAGAGGGTGGGGTTGGATGAAGGTGAGGATTGGAGGGGTACCACGTGAGACTCACAGTTTCAGAGAGTCAGTTTGTGACCGTACTATATCTTCACAAACCCCTTCTTCAATCCACTCACTGCTACAAAGAGAGAAATATACTTATATGTGCTTCCTTTCAACCTTTTTCCTCAAACTCTTCTTTCCTTCTCTCTCTACCTCACTGACTGTTTCTCTCACCCTCCATCTCCTCTCCTCCCTCCACATTCTCTCTCTCTCTCTTTGTTATCGAGGTCCAGACTAGTAGATGTATATTTTATGGTTGGCTCTGGAGGCTTTTACCATTAATTATACAATACCACTAAGCTCTCCATTTGGCGGACAGATGTTATTTTTTCTTTAGGAGAGAAAGGGGACTGCTACTCCATAATTTAGAGGTACTCCTGTTCACCAAGAATAAATAAATAAACAAAGCAACAAACAAACCAATGTATGCACACTAGAGCTAGGCTACTGCACACATGTAGAGACATGTAGTACATCAGCACATGCATAGTAGTGGACAGACTCATTGAGAGTGAGAAGTATTTTTTGTCTTGTGTCAGTAGATTTAAACTATATTATTGTAGTTTTTCTGGTTGTTCTCATAGGGCCTGATTCACATTTAGTAAAAGTACAACTTTCCTATGCACTTCTAAATAGTTGGTATTCAGACTTACTTAATGCAGGTGTGAAATGCGCACTGAATAAATGTAATTCAACTGCTGAAAACCCTCCCGCTTGCTGGCCAACAGATTTTTTCATTGAGTTTTCATTCAATAGGGTTTTCAGCACATTTATATTAAGCCATTCCTTTAAATAAGTGTGTACCTTTATTTCAAATTTTGTTGACAGACTTGCTAGAATACATCGTTTAAGAATATAGGGATCAATGAAAGAAATCCATCTAAATATATGTATATTCGTCTCCGTTTCACACCCAACTGGTAGATTTAAAGAATACTCTGATCTTGTAGATTATTTAGAAACATTTTAGGCTTCAGAAAGTATTCACACCCCTTGACTTTTTCCACATTTTGTTGTGTTACAAAGTGGGATTAAATGGATTTAGTTGTCATTTTTGGTTAGCGATCTACACAAAATACTCTGTAATGTCAAAGTGGAAGAACATTTATTGAAAAATTATGACAAATAAAACACTAATATATATTTTTTGATAAGTAATCACCCTGAGACAAAAGATGTTAGAAACACATTTGGCAGCAATTACAGCTGTGAGTCTTTCTGGGTAAGACTCTAAGATCTTTGAAGACCTGGATTGTAAAATATTTGCCCATTATTCTTTACAAAATTCTTCAACTCTGTCAAATTGGTTATTGATCATTGTTAGAAAGCCATTTTCAAGTGTTGCCATGGATTTTTCAAGACGATTTAATTAAAAAATGTAATTAGGTCACTCTGGAACATTCAATCGTCTTGGTATGCAACTCCAGTGTAGATTTGGCCTTGTGTTTTAGGTTATTGTCCTGCTTAAAGGTGAATTTGTCACCTAGTGCCTGTTGTAAAGAAGACTGAACCAGGTTTTTCTCTAGGATTTTGCCTCTGCTGTATTCTGTTTCTTTTTATCCTAAAAACTCCCCAGTCCTTGCCGATGGCAAGCATACAGTACCCATAACATGATGCAGCAACCTCCAAACTTAACACTTGTATTCCTTTTTATTTTTTGCAGTATTACTTTAGTGCCTTGTTGCAAACAGGATGCATGTTTTGGATTTTTTTTATTCTGTACAAGCTTCCTTCTTTTCACTCTGTCATTTAGGTTAGTATTGTGGAGTACCTAGTTTCACTGTGTAACTGTTTTAAAATCACCATTGGCCTCATGGTGAAATCCCTGAGCAGTTTCCTTCCTTTCCGGCAACTGAGTTAGGAAGGATGCCTGTAACTTTGTTGTGACTGTGCGTGTTGATACACCATCCAAAGCCTAATTAATAAACACCATGCTCAAAGGGATGTTCAGCATCTGCTGTTATTTAATGAACATTTTTTTACACATCTACCAATCGGTGCCCTTCTTTGTAAAGCATTGTAAATCCTCCCTGGTCTTTGTGGTTGAATCTGTGCTTGAAATGTACTACTTGATTGAGTGAGCTTACAGATAATTGAATGTGTGGGGTGCAGAGATGGAGTAGTTACTAAAAAATCATGTTAAGCACAGTGACTGTACGTACATACCCCAACCAGAAGCCATGGATTACAGGCAACATCTGCACTGAGCTAAAGGGTAGAGCTGCAGCTTTCAAGGAGCGGGACTCTAACCCGGACACTTATAATACATTCTGTTATGCCCTGTGACAAACCATCAAACAAGCAAATGTCAATACAGGACTAAGATTTAATCGTACTACACCGGCTATGCCGCTTGTCGAATATGGCAGGGCTTGCAAACTATTACAGACTACAAAGGGAAGCACAGCTGCGAGCTACCTGTGACACAAGCCTACCAGACGAGCTAAATAACTTCTATGCTTGCTTCGAGGCATTCAACACTGAAGCATGCATGAAAGCATCAGCTATTCCAGACGACTGTCTGATCACGCTGTCTGTAGCCGATGTGAGTAAGACCTGTAAACAGGTCAACATTCACAAGGCCGCAGGGCCAGACGGATTACCGGGACACGTACTCCAAGCATGCGCTGACCGACTGGCAAGTGTCTTCACTGACATTTGTCCCTGACCGAGTCTTTATTACCAACATGTTTCAAGCAGACCACCATTGTCCCTGTGCCCAAGAACACCAAGGTAACCTGCCTTAATGACTACCGACCCACAGCACTCACATCTGTAGCCGTGAAGTGCTTTGAAAGGCTGGTCATGGCTCACATTAACACCATTATCCCAGAAACTCTAGACCCACTCCAATTTACATACCGCCCAAAAGATCCACATATGATGCAATCTCTATTCCCTTTCACACCTGGACAAAAGGAACACATACGTGAGAATGCTATTCATTGACAACAGCTCAGTGTTCAACACCATAGTGCCCATAAAGCTCTAAACTAAGCTAAGCTAAGGACCCTGGGATTAAACACCTCCCTCTGCAACTGGATGCTGGAATTCCTGACGGGCCGACCCCAGGTGGTAAGGGTAGGTAATAACACATCTGCTACACTGATCCTCAACACAGGGGCCCCTCAGGGGTGCATGCTCAGTCCCTTCCTGTACTCCCTGTTCACCCATGACTGCATGGCCAAGCACAACTCCAACACCATCATTACATTTTCTGACGGCACAACACTAGTAGGCCTGATCACGGACAACGATGAGAGCCTATAGAGAGGTCAGAGACCTGACAGTCTGGTGCCAGGATAACAAACTTTCCCTCAACGTGATCAAAACAAAGGAGATGATTGTGGACTACAGAAAAAGGAGGACCAAGCATGTGCCCATTCTCATCAACAGGGCTGTAGTGGAGCAGGTTGTGAGCTTCAAATTCCTTGCTGTCCACATCACCAACAAACTATCATGGTCCAAACACACCAAAACAGTCGTGAAGAAGGCACGACAATAGCTTTTCCCCCTCAGGAGACTGAAAAGATTTGGCATGGGTCCTCAGATCCTTAAAAAGTTCTACAGCTGCACCATCGAGAGCATCCTGACTGGTTGCAACACCGCCTGGTATGGTAACTGCTTGGCCTCCGACCGCAAAGCACTTCAGAGGGTAGTGCGTATGGCCCAGTACATCACTGGGGCCAAGCTTCCTGCCATCCAGGACCTCTATACCAGGTGATGTCAGAGGAAGGCTGAAAAACTGCATTGCTCTTTAAGGGCTTGTAAGTAAGCATTTCACTGTAAGTTCTACACCTGTTGTATTCGGCGCATGTGACAAATAAAATTATATTTGATTTGATTTGATATTATTGAACACAGGATAAGTCCATACCACTTACCATGTGATTTGTTAAGCACATATTTCCACTTGAACTTATTTCATCTTGTCATAACAATGGGGTTGAATACTTATTGACTCAAGACAATCCACCTTTTCATTTTATATATATCTTTTACATTTTCTACAAACAAAATTCCACTTTGACGTTATGGGGTATTGTGTGTGGATCAGTGACACAAAATTTAAATTTAATACATTTTACATTCAGGCTGTAACACAACAACATTTGGAAAAAGTAAAGGGGTGTGAATACTTATATATGAATCACTGTATATATGAATCATAAAAAAAACAGCTGTTGTTTATCGATACATTGGTTTGGGTCATCCTGGAAGTAAAGTTTCCATATTCAATTGTTCAAACCATAAAATATTGTAAGGTGAGAAAAGTATAACAGTCGTCTATATGGTAGTCTATAAATCTACCCTAATAATCCTCACTAAACATGGAACTGATAACAACTGTCCAGTCGTCAAGAACCATGCGCCATGGCTTCAGGTGTAAACTGCTATGTAGGGTCTGCATTCCATAATGATTCAAATCGGCTACATGTCCCAAATTATTGCACAACTTGTAATATATTAGCCTATTATGATCCACTATTGCTAGCGATCCTCAGGAACAACCACATGAATGTGTCAGTGAAGAGAAAGGTAAACTAATGATGTAATGGAATGATGCAAAATGTAAGGAAGTTAAACAAAAGTGACAGTTCTAAATGTATGATGATATAACCATAGAGATCCTATTAAATACCATTAGTATTGTAATTCTGTCACGACTCCTACCGTAGGTAGCTCCCCCTCCTGTTCGGGTGGCGCTCGGCGGTCGTCTTCGCCGGCCTACTAGCTGCCACTGATTTCCTTTTCCCCCTTTTTGTTGATTGTGTGCACCTGTTTTTGGTTTGGGCTGATTAGCTGGGCTATTTTAGCCAGGAGGCCCACCTGCTCTGTGTGCGGGATTATTTGTTTGGTACTGTATTGCTTGTGTATGCATGCTCATTTATATTTTTTGAAGTGCGAGTGCGTATGTTGCGCCGACCTGTTTTTGTCCCATGTGTTTGGGCACGTTGGTTTTGGTGCGCGCTCTAGTTCGCTGTTGGGGCGGCTTGTGTTTTGCCGTTGTGTGTTAAATAAATAACACTACCCTGCATTCTCTGTCTCCTGCTCCTGACTCTGCACCCACTATGCCCTAGCGTTACAGAATCCCGCACCAGATCCTGATGGAGTCAGCAGGAGCAGCTGCCAACCCCCTACCCTCGATGGAGGAACGTGTTCTCCATCACACATCAGTTCTCCATCGGATCGGATCGGCGATGGATCAGATGATGGAGAGGATGGACCGTTGGGAGAGGAGTGGCCTCCTCTCCCCACCTCCAGCTCCTCCGACTAATCCGCCTCCTTCCCCCCTTCATCCGGCTCCGGCGCGCTTCGTCTTGCGCTCCCGAGGGAGTATGATGGAGAGGCGGCTGGGTGCCAGGGATTTCTGCTCCAGCTCTAGCTGTACCTGGCCACCGTGAGACCTACTCCCTCGGGGGAGGAGAGTGCGAGTGCCCTCGTTTCCTGCCTGAAGGGCCGAGCTCTGGAGTGGGCCAACGCAGTCTGGAACAGTCCGGACTCGTCGAGGGATCACTACCCAGAGTTCACCCATCGCTTTAGGGCTGTATTCGATCATCCTCCAGAGGGAAGAGCGGCGGGTGAGCGGCTGGAGTTCCGGACCTTGGCTGCTGGGGCGGGGTGGAACGACAGGGCCCTGATGGACCATTACCGGTGTAGTCTCCGGGAGGACGTCTGCAGGGAGCTAGCGTGTCGAGACAACACTCTCTCTCTCGACGAGCTCATCGACATGTCGATTCGACTGGACAATCTGCTGGCTGCCCGCGGGCGTTCTGAAAGGGTCCTGTCTGTTCCACCTCCGTGCACTCCCGCCCCTATTCCTATGGAATTGGGGGGGCTGTGCCGAGGGGTACCGGAGGAGGTGGCTCCTCCTGCACCAGCTGTGGTCGGAGAGGACACACGGCCGACCGGTGCTGGAGGAGTCAGTCTGGGAGTGGAGAGGGCAGGCAGAACCCTTCTCGGTCACCCCAGGTGAGTCAGCATCAAACTCACCCAGAACCCCCTGTCGGTCACATGTTCGTTGAAATATTTTTTTCAGATTTGTTTTCCCTCTTCCCAGCATAGGGCGTTAGTCGATTCAGGCGCAGCTGGGAACTTTATGGATCGCGGACTCGCCATTAAGCTGGGTATTCCGCTAGTGCCGATAGATCCCCTCTTCCCCGTGCACTCCCTAGATAGCCGGCCATTAGGGTCAGGGTTGGTCAGGGAGGCCACGGTTCCACTGGACATGGTAACGCAGGGGAATAATAAGGAACGGATTAGTCTCTTCCTTATCGACTCACCTGGGTTTCCGGTGGTGCTGGGGGTTCCCTGGCTGGCTAAACCAATCCCCGGTTTTCGTGGAGACAGGGGGTTCTCCAGGGGTGGTCAGAGGAGTGTTCAGGAAGGTGTATAGGAGTTTCCATCGGTGCCACGTCGGTGAAGAGTCCAGACCAGGTTTCCACTGTGCACATCCCCCCTGAATATGCCAATTTGGCGATCGCTTTCTGTAAAAAGAGAGCGACCAAATTACCACCTCATCGACAGGGGGATTGTGCGATAGATCTCCAGGTAAACTCTGTACTTCCCAAGAGTCATGTGTACCCTTTGTCACAGGAAGAGACGTTGGCTATGGAGACATATGTCAGGGAATCTCTGGGACAGGGATACATTCGGCCCTCCATTTCACCCGCCTCCTCGAGTTTCTTTTTTGTGAAGAAAAAGGAGGGAGGTCTGCATCCGTGCATTGATTACAGAGGTCTAAATTCTATTACGGTGGGGTTTAGTTACCCGCTACCTCTGATCGCTACGGCGGTGGAATCATTTCACGGTGCAAGGTTCTTCACAAAACTGGACCTCAGGAGCGCGTATAACCTGGTGCGTATCAAGAAGGGAGACGAGTGGAAAACCGCATTTAGTACCACATCGGGCCATTATGAGTACCTCGTCATGCCGTATGGGTTAAAGAATGCTCCAGCCGTCTTTCAATCCTTTGTAGACAAGATTCTCAGGGACCTGCACAGGCAGGGCGTGATTGTCTATATCGATGATATTCTGGTATATTCCGCCACCCGCGCCGCGCATGTGTCTCTGGTGTGCAAGGTGCTTGGGAGACTGCTGGAGCATGACCTATACGTCAAGGCTGAGAAGTGTATGTTCTCCAAACGAGCCGTCTCCTTTCTGGGTTATCGCATTTCCACCACGGGGGTGGTGATGGAGTGTGACCGCGTTAATGCCGTGCGTAATTGGCCGACTCCAACCACGGTGAAGGAGGTGCAGTGGTTCTTAGGGTTTGCCAATTACTACCGGAGGTTTATCCGGGGTTTTGGCCAGGTAGCGGCTCCCATTACCTCACTGCTGAAGGGGGGGCCGGTGCGTTTGCGGTGGTCGACTGAGGCAGACAGAGCCTTCAAGAGGTTGAAGGCGCTGTTCACCGATGCACCCGTGTTGGCGCACCCGGACCCCTCTCTAGCCTTCATCCTTCATAGTGGAGGTGGACGCATCCGAGGCTGGGGTGGGTGCTGTGCCGTCACAGCGCTCGGGTACGCCACCTAAACTCCGCCCCTGCGCTTTCTTTTCGAAGAAGCTCGGTCCGGCGGAGCGTAACTATGATGTGGGGGACCGGGAGTTGTTAGCGGTGGTAAAAGCCCTGAGGGTGTGGAGACACTGGCTTGAGGGGGCTAAGCACCCCTTTCTCATCTGGACCAACCATCGGAACCTGGAGTATATCCGGGCAGCCCAGAGACTGAATCCGCGTCAGGTAAGGTGGGCCATGTTCTTCACCCGGTTCAGGTTTACTATTTCCTACAGACCGGGCTCCCTGAACACGAAGGCCGACGCGCTGTCCCGTCTCTATGACACAGAGGACCGGCCCATCGATCCAACTCCCATCATTCCAGCGCCTAGGCTGGTGGCACCGGTGGTATGGGAGGTGGACTCGGACATCGAGCGGGCGTTAAGGGTGGAACCTGCACCTTCACAGTGTCCCACGGGTCGCTTGTACGTGCCGCTTGGTGTTCGGGATCAATTGATTCGGTGGGCCCACACTCTACCCTCTTCGGGTCATCCGGGTGTGGCGAGGACAGTGCGGGGTCTCAGGGGGAAGTACTGGTGGCCCACCTTGGCTAAGGACGTTAGGGTCTATGTCTCTTCCTCTTCGGTATGCGCCCAGAGTAGGGCTCCTTGGCACCTTCCGAGAGGGAAGTTACAGCCCCTCCCCGTTCCACAACGGCCATGGTCGCACCTGTCAGTGGACTTCCTGACCGATCTCCCCCCGTCTCAGGGGAACACTACGGCCCTGGTTGTTGTGGATCAGTTTTCAAAGTCCTGCCGTCTCCTCCCGTTGCCCGGTCTCCCTATGGCCCTACAGACTGCGGAGGCCCTATTTACCCAAGTCTTCTGGCACTACGGGGTGCCGGAGGACATTGTCTCTGATTGAGGGTCCCAGTTCACGTCCAGGGTATGGAAGGCGTTTATGGAACGTCTGGGGGTCTCGGTCAGCTTGACCTCCGGTTATCACCCTGAGAGTAATGGGCAGGCGGAGAGGGTGAACCAGGAGGTGGGCAGGTTTCTGCGGTCGTATTGCCAGGACTGGCCAGGGGAGTGGGCTAGGTACATCCCATGGGCAGAATTGGCCCAGAACTCACTCCGCCACTCCTCTACTAACCTATCACCCTTCCAGTGTGTTTTGGGTTACCAACCGGTCCTGGCACCATGGTACCAGAGTCAGACCGAGGCTCCTGCGGTGGAGGAGTGGGTGTAGCGCTCCAAGGAGACCTGGAGAGCCGTCCAGGAATCCCTGAAACAAGCCAGTGGACGGCAGAAGAGGAGCGCTGACCGCCACCGCAGTGAGGCCCCCGTGTTCGTACCTGCTCTGTGTGCGGGATTATTTGTTTGGTACTGTATTGCTTGTGTGTGCACGCTCATTTATATTTTTGAAGTGCGAGTGCGTATGTTGCGCCAACCTGTTTTCGTCCCATGTGTTTGGGCACGTTGGTTTTGGTGTGCGCTCTAGTTCGCTGTTGGGGCGGCTTGTGTTTTGCCGTTGTGTGTTAAATAAATAACACTACCCTGCATTCTCTGCCTCCTGCTCCTGACTCTGCACCCACTACGCCCTAGCGTTACAGAATCCCGCACCAGAGCAGGCGGGCCTCCTGGCTAAAATAGCCCAGCTAATCAGCCCAAACCAAAAACAGGTGCACACAATCAACAAAAAGGGGGAAAAGGAAATCAGTGGCAGCTAGTAGGCCGGCGACGACGACCGCCGAGCGCCACCCGAACAGGAGGGGGAGCTACCTACGGTAGGAGTCGTGACAAATTCCTAATTATATGGGTATAACTAATGGTGGCTATAAATAGTGGCTAATATTTTACATGATACAAATTGCAGAAAAAAACATGGAGAAGCTTGGGTATCCAAATTTCATCCCTGCAAGTTATAAGGCCAGCATTTACCTCACTGTGGGTGATACGTTGATATGCTTCAGTTTCCTGCCATTAGTGCCATATAACTGGTTTCACGTTTGTCTCTAGCGATCATAAGGTAAAATAGATAGAAAACAATAGTCATTTATATTTACAATCCCCTTATACAAATGGCTTACTCGTTTACCTAGCTCTTATCAATTTGTAAGTTACAGTGCATGGAGTATGGTGTTATTTCTATCGGGAAAAATAAAGTAGGTTGCTCAACCTTATTCATCCTTTCATCACGCATAAGGCATAAGGGTGAGGGAAGTAAATCAAGGTCAGAATATGGCACATCTGTAAACACACTTCCACACCATAATTTCTTTGATCTCCACCCCAAAATAGTAGCGGGTGAATAGCATGCTGTTATCAAGCTTAAGTTAAAGGTCAGAATACATATAGAAAGAAAAGAGCATTACAAGGAAAGTATGTTCCATGTATGTATACTTAAAATGTAACATTTTATATTTTGAATTAAAGACTGGAAATCAGGTTATTACAATATCTGAAAATGTGAAAAATAGAATAGTAGAGGAAATTTGAATATTCAATTAATATATGTTTAATATTAATTCATGCATTTAGTACTGTAACAGAGAAGTAGTGTGTTATGTGTTAGGCTAGGTATCCTGAGGTCTAGTCTTGGGGTTTGGGGTCTTGGGACCACTCTCCTCGCCTCCCTCAGGCAAGATAAAACACACCCCAGAGTTGGGCAATGACCACTCGCCCCTAACACACACACACACACACACACACACACACACACACACACGCAGACAGGGATAATAGGAAATGGGTAGGAGGAATCCCTATGTTTTAGAGAGGAATCTTATTAAATGTGTATGAGTGTGTCTGTCTAGGAATCAAAACACCGCTCTCCTAGTCTTCCTCTTCGATAGCAAGAGGCTCAAGCACGGCGTGTGTATGTGTGTGTGTGTGCATTGGCTTATAACTTATTTATGATGGGTGGTATTAGGCCATCCTGTAGTGGGTGTCACCCTGCTGGACACACTGATACTGTCAAACACACGTACACACACACACACACACACACACACACACAAACACAGCAGAGACAGCAGAGGGGAGGCGAAGGAGGATGAGGATGTTGATATTGATGAGCGGGAAAGTAGAGGAAGATAGGTGAAAGGGTATTGAGCTACGAGACTAACTCAATTCTACACTGCAGTTTGGATGAAAACCTCATCTCATTGACTTTGAAAACCAGAGAGAGTTGAAGTTTTCCTGCCACACCTGTCACCTAACATCTGTACTGTCATCATAATTATACACCAATATATCTCATACATTTTATATGAGGAAATTTGCTCATCCAATTTCTACTTAGGGGATAAATAAAGTTAATTCAGTTCAATTCAATCACTTTAGGTGTGTTATATATAAATGATATGGTTTGCTAGTTATTAGCATAGAATCTTTGTCATTAGGCGTGTTTTTCCCTACCAATATTTATCATTTGTAAAAGCTGTACTGGTCATTGGTATCTATATCCATCACATCTCAGAGAATGAGTAAATATCTACTGGCCGTTTCTCTTGTCTGACAGCCCTTTCCAATTATATAGCTTTGTGTCCTGCCTGCAGCTGAAAGGCCATCAAAATACTAGAGATGACATCTAATAAGAAATATTTCATTTTCTACAGGGATGAATCCATCATGATATATTTTCAACTATCAACAGCCAAAAGAATAACTCTGAAAGATGCAAATGAAATAGAGATGTGGCGGACCCTAATTCACCAAGTGATAATATCCAAATAAAAATAAGCTTACATTTTCTTGTAATCCTTGATAAAGGTTTTAAAACTAGAATCATTAATTGAAACAATAACAAAGGGGTCACTCCACCTCTGTTTTGGTAAATAGCTAAGAGATGGACCTGGAGAAAGGTAACCACGCTCAAATTGATAGACAGAGCTATGGATGCAAGGACTGACTATCCATGATATCAAAATGACAGTTGTAACCATGTTTTGAGGCTACACAGTGTGCGTTTACATTTACATTGTTTACAAACAATGGAGTAAATCAAGCATATATGTTGGGTTCTGATGGGGTACGACTGTTGAACTAAGCTCATCAGGCATTTATAACTTATATTCTTCAAGAATCAATGGGTATTCATTTCTAAGTGAAATAAGGATGTAGAAACGAAGGATTCTAGCTCTAATCAAATCATTTTCACATTAGTTGTAGCCTACAATATTTAGGCTAAATGCATTCAGTAATTAAATGCATATTAAAATGATTTTAATAATGTAAGATAAAGTGCTAAAAGACAGAATATAATAGATTACAATATATATTTATAATAGAGAAGACAACATGGATCCAAAAGTGTTAAGAAACGACACAAAATTAAAGTGAACATAAAACAAGAAATACAATTATTATAATAACAGTAATATTAAATTATAATCAATATTGACATTGTTCATTTTAAGCGTTAAACATTAATCATTATAATACGGTTTGGTCATTCATCTTAGTGTTTCAAATATCACTCATTTGCATACTATTCTATTGCTTTAAGGAAAGGATTTTCAGAGATTTCTGCTTGACCAAAATAAATTCACAAACAAAGGATGGATGATTCAAAATACATCTTGTACAAATCTTGTTGGTGTTTCATTTGAAGTTGCTAATGTTGCTAATTTTGATAAATCTGTTTCATACAAATTAACATTAAAATATGTAAATATTGTTAAATGTAACATTTTAATATTCGTCTCATAAAAATGTGTATAAGCGAATAGCGCTCACCAATACATTAGGTCTACTACCCGCAGAACAAGCACATTTCCTCCTCCACTTCCACCTTGTCTGTCAGTTTGTTTTGAGTTTGTTTGTTCAGCGCGATGCCTCTTAGTGTTTAGTATTTTATTAGGATCCCCCATTAGCTAGTGCCTAAGCAGCATTCACTCTTTCTGGGGCCCACAACTCTTCCTGGGCTCTCTCTCTCTCTCCCTCTCGCTCTCTCTCTCTCTCTCTCTGGCAGGGACAGTAAAAGACCCTTGGTTCGGTAGAGATCCGATAGACACCAGGAGGCTGCAATTAACATCCTTACCAAACGGTGGCGCTGCTCACAAACAAATCTAGCCTGCGGCCATACAGAGAAGGTATACACACCAAACACATGCAGTACCTTAGGATACCATTATAGCCTGCTATAAAAGAGAGTGGACAGTGAGTAGTTTAAGAGGTTTTTATTCTAATACACAAATAATTTTTTGGGTTAAGCCTATGGTGGGGGTAACATCCCAATCAGTTCCCCTAATCGATCCTTTATTGTCTTGTTTCACTTCCGCTTTGTTTCTCATCGTTGTTGTAAACCAGAAGGAATGTACCTTTTTACATATAGGTGATCTGGGTTTCTGTATCCATTGTGTTAAGCTTCAGGTAAAGAGCAATAAACATGAATGATAAACAGATAAAGACAACTGTCCATATTTATACCCAGACCAGGTGAAAGAAGCTCAGGCATAAGGCGCTGGTCAAGACAAGCTTTCTCCCAGGCTGTCCTGTCTACAGGAATGGCCTCTCTCAGGAGAGTTATCTTGCTCCCCTTATTTCTCGCCTTGCCTCACCTGGCCTCACCTCTCCTCTCTTCTCTTATCTTGCTCCTCTCCTCTGTGAAAGGTGTCTCCCATCCTGTGTGCTCTCCCTGGCGATGCTCCCAAGGACGGATGGAGATGGAGTTTGTAAAGGGAGTAGAATGAGCAGGGAGAGTGGCGGGAGGGGGGGCATCCGGGGAGCGTGTGTGTGCTCTGCTCTGCGGAGCTGACAGCTGTCACTTTGGCTGGCGCTAGTGCAGATGGGCTAATCTGGAATGGGCATGGACAGACTCAGAGCTGAGGGCTCACAGTGTCCCAGGGATCACCACACCGTGTCACTGACTGACTCTCTCCTGCCTGAGAGGCCTGCATCTCTCCCTCTGTGCCCTAGTTGGAGGCATATGTGTGTGTGTGTGTGTGGGGGGGGGGGGGGGGGGGGTGGACAGGAAAATAAACAGGTACATTCTGGTAAAGAGATGCAGGGACATTGTGTATAGTTTTATCTTTAGTATGTATGAGTCAAGCGGGGGGGCAGAAAGGTTTGTGTGTGTGTGTGTGTGTGTGTGTGTGTGTGTGTGTGTGTGTGTGTGTGTGTGTGTGTGTGTGCGTGCGCATGTCCCTGTGTGCATGTGTGTGCATTTGTGTGTGTATCTGTGTGTGTATCTGTCCGTGTGTGCACAAGCTCGGAGTTGTGTGTGTGCGTATGTGTGCGGGTGAGCTCTAAAGTGTGTGTGTAGAGCTCTGAGGAGGTGGAGGGTGCTGGGGTGGCCCGGGTGACGGGGTGGTTAGTGGGTAGGGAGAGATAAGAGAGCGAATATAAGAGGGGTCAGCCGGGTCACAGTGTGGTTAGCACAGACAGTAGGGGGAAGGAAAGTGATCCAACAGCTACTGCTACAGCTACTGCTACCACTACAGAGTGGGGAAACCAGACAGGGTGAGAACCAGGGAGGGAGGCAAGGGAACAGAAAATATAGTGACCAGGGGAGGGGAATACGACGACGAGGAAACCGGCCTCTAGGGGCAACAGTGAGCACTGTTACATTGAAGTAGGTTTCGGTTTTGCTAGAGGGTACATATCTGCCTCTGATTCAAAAGGTTGCAAGTCTGAATCCAGCGATATAATCTTTTTTGATATTTTTGGTTTAAACCTACTCCAAACCTTAACCCTTACCTTAACCATTAGGAGTTAATGTCTAGCCTTAAGATTTCGGAGTTAATGCCTGAAATTAACCTTAAACATTTTGACCTTTGCAAATACATCGGAATTTGATCTTTGAGAAAGATGGATGAACGTCTAATTCTGATGTGAGACTGTGAGAGCTAGTTGAGGTGTGGAGCGGAGGGAAATATTTGAGTTGTTGTGTAAAAAGAGTGTTGATGGAGAAGGATGGAGCTGTAGAGTGTACGACAGTTGCAGTCTGTAAAATGACAAGTGTGTGTGTGTGTGTGTGTGTGTGTGTGTGTGTGCGCGCATACAGTTGAAGTCGGAAGTTTACATACACCTTAGCCAAATACATTTAAACTCAGTTTTTCACAATTAATGACATTTAATCCTAGTAAAAATTGCCTGTCTTAGGTCAGTTAGGATCACCACTTTATTTTAAGAATGTGAAATGTCAGAATAATAGTTGAGAGAATGATTTATTTCAGTTCCTCTGTCCGGTGTCTGTGTCCTTTTGCCCATATTCATCTTTTCTTTTTATTGGCCAGTCTGAGATATGGCTTTTTCTTTGCAACTCTGCCTAGAAGGCCAGCATCCTGGAGTCGCCTCTCCGCTGTTGACGTTGAGACTGGTGTTTTGCGGGTACTATTTAATGAAGCTGCCAGTTGAGGACTTGTGAGGCGTCTGTTTCCCAAACTATACACTCTAATGTACTTGTCCTCTTGCTCAGTTGTGCACCGGGGCCTCCCACTCCTCTTTCTATTCTGGTTAGAGCCAGTTTGCGCTGTTCTGTGAAGGGAGTAGTACACAGCGTTGTACGTGATCTTCAGTTTCTTGACAATTTATCACATGGAATAGCCTTCATTTCTCAGAACAAGAATAGACTGATGAGTTTCAGAAGAAAGTTCTTTGTTTCTGGCCATTTTGAGCCTGTAATCGAACCCTCAAATGCTGATACTCCATATACTCAACTTGTCTAAAGATGGTCAGTTTTATTGTTTCTTTAATCAGAACAACCGTTTACAGCTGTGCTAACATAATTGCAAAAGGGTTTTCTAATGATCAATTAGCCTTTTAAAATGATGAACTTGGATTAGCTAACACAACGTGCCATTGGAACACCGGAGTGATAGTTGCTGATAATAGGCCTCTGTACGCCAATGTAGATCTTCCATAAAAAATCTGCCGTTTCCAGCTACAATAGTCATTTACAACATTAACAATGTCTACACTGTATTTCTGATCAATTTGATGTTATTGTAATGGACCAAAAATGAGCTTTTCTTTCAAAAACAAAGACATTTCTAAGTAACCCCAAACTTTTGAACTGTAGCGTATGTCAGAGTTTCCTACTCTCGCTGCATACGGTAGCTGTACGTGTGCTGAATCAGCTCGTTATCTGGTGGAGCCGTAGACAGAATGGGTTTAAATCTCAGCATCGCCGCAAGGCCCTCCACCATCCTCTTCATCTACTGCTTGTTTTCTCCTCCCTTTTACACAAACACCCATGCACACATGCACGCAAGCACACACGCACACACACACACACACACACACACACACACGCACACACACACACACACACTGTTAATTGATTATTGATTTCCATTACCATTAGTATCTATCTATTTATCATGCTACTGTTTACCTGTTTATATTCAACAAGCTCTTACAGCCTCACATCCGAATGAGACGTTCATCCAGGTTTCTCTAACGTAAAATTGTCAAAGTTGTTCCAAATGTCAAATTTCTCAGTGTTTGGTTACTTCTCTGTATCGTTCCAAGGTTAAGTTTAGCCATTAACTCTGAAGTTTAGCCATTAACTCCCCATACTTACACTTATACACACACACACTCACTACTATGATTATTATTAGTAGTAGTAATATTAATAGGATTAGTTATCCTGCCAGTCACTTTCTCCTAATCATTGCCTACATGTAGATATCTACCTCAAATACTCCATTATCCCTCCACTATCCCTGCTCATTGTACATTTACTCTGTATATAGCGTCCACTCTTACTTATTATTTGTCGTGATGTTTAAAAAAAAAAGTGCTATACTTTTTTATATTGAATACTGCACTGTTGTGTAAGGCTTGCAAGTTAAGTATTTCACTGTACTTATGCGTGTGACAAATAAAACATGAAACTTGAAACCCACACATTAGTAATGCACACACAAGCACACGCACACTTCCAGACCATTTGCCAAGATGGGCTTATAAAATGTAAGAAGACTCTTTCTCATCCCCTATTTATTTTTGGCAAAATGAGCAGCTATAAAGTGTTCAAATAATACATCAGGAGAGAGGGCAGGATGGAGGAAAGAGGGAGGACATTCATTTGGAGATTATCCCCCAACAGAAATCTGTTAATTAATATCAACTGGTAGTTCCAGTGTTAATTCAGGCTCACGGTCCGCTTGAATAGTAATCAGGATAATCTGTCTATTACAGCTGGATTACAACAGGTTAGAAATATAGGACCTGAAACTGGGTTTTGGGCTTTAATAAAACTTTAATTTGTTACGCTCATTAGCATCATCTAATCCTAATTTAATATTAGAGCTAATATTATGGGCAGGCTTGTGCCATCATTTCATATTCAGACGCATTCTCATACAGGCACAGCTAAACATCGGCTCAAAGGTCGTGCGTGTGTGTCTGCACCCAGAAGAAAGGGTTGTTCAACATGCCCCCTTCTACATACACATACTGACACATAGTCACACACGTTGTCACGCTTAACACACCAGGTCTGTGCCACTGTGACTGCACTCCTCTCTCTCCTCACCATCCCCCTTCCTTCCGCCTGCCCTGTCCCTTCCGTTGGCACACAAGTCCGGTGTGAAATGCATGCAAACATTTCAATATTTTAGACAGTGCACTCGCTCAGCCATACACACACACACACTGTCCTTGACATAGCTCAGAGAGAGAGAGAGAGAGAGAGAGAGAGAGAGAGAGAGAGAGAGAGAGAGAGAGAGAGAGAGGGGGACATATGGAGATAAAAGGAGAGAGAGGGTGATAGACAGAGAGGGGAAGAGAGAGTGAGAGAGATCCCAAGAGAGAGAGTGAAGGAGAGAGAGGGAGAGAAGGAGGGTAGAGGTAGAAAGAAGGTAGAGAGAGATGTGGGGTACCAACACATTCATAAATAGTCCATGAGAAATGGCCCCTCCACAACTTGTCAAAAGCACACAATGATTTATTGATTTCTTTATTTGTCACATAAAAATGGAAACTCTCCATTTCCCACTGTCGCTATTTCTCTATTTCCCTCCGTCTCTCTCTCTTTCCCTCCGTCTCTCACTCTCTATCCATCCGTCTGTCTTTCCCTCTGTCTTTCTCTCCTTTCTTCCTCTCTTTCTCTGCCTCTCCTCTGACAAAAAGCAGCGGAGGACAAATCGCCGCTTGACAGGTTGAAAAGAGGGGGTTCCCTTGTGTGTGTGTGTGTGTGTGTGTGTGTGTGTGTGTGTGTGTGTGTGTGTGTGTGTGTGTGTGTGTGTGTGTGCATTTGAGATGCTGCATATACTGTACATTATATTTTCTAGCATGTTGTCACTGGCATCTCTTTCTGCATTCTGAAAAACTTGAACAATTACATTAACCTTATACTAGTTGTCATAGACTGTACTGTGTGAGACATAAAAAAAAACTGTTATTAAAATAACAAACATTCAGTCAGGGTCACAATCATAATTTATTAGCGATTATAATTCTAATTACACTGCAGCAGCTAAATACAACATGACTGTTATAAATGTATAAACTGTCACAGCTCTGTCCCTTAGTTCCCCATTGAGGCCTCTGAGTGTTCTGAACAGGACAATGATCATTCTTGTTGGTTGTTGTATTCCCAGATGAGTCTCTCCCCTCGCTCTTTCTCTCTAACCTTCAATTTATTTCTCCTCTCCGCTCTCTTGTGCGTCGTTAGACTGTTGCTTTTTCCCCTTTCTTTCTTCCGTTCTTGCTCATTCTCTGTCTAGCTGTCTCTCTTATTCCCTCTCTGTCCATTCCTCTTCTAGCTGTCCCTCACTCTGTACCCCTCTCTCCCCTCCTGTGCCTCTCTGTCCCTCTCTTAGGTTGTGTTGGCAGACTGTCAGTGAGGGGGCAGGCCCAGTCAATGACCCTGGCAGTGTGTTTGTGTGTGTGTGTTTGTGTGTGATTGCACGTGCTTGGCTGCGTGCGTGCGTGCGTGTGTGTGTGTGGCAGGCCCAGTCGATGACCCTGACAGTGTGCAGTTATCGTCCTAATTAAGATGCCACACTTGAGTTAAACCGGAGCATTAGGATTTGATGGGGAATTGATCAGTGTCAGAGGCGGGGCGGAGAGAGAGAGAGATGGAGGGAATGAGAGGGTGACAGAAGGGGAGGGGGAGGGGGAGGGAAAGGGAGGAAGACTGACATAAAGGAGGGGGGATGGAGATAGACACAAGAAAGGGGAAAAGGAAAGCAGGGCAGGGAGGTTGAAAAGCAGAGAGAAAGAGGGAACGAGACAGACAGAGAGAGGGGGGGGGCCTTCCTGTCTCTGCGTTGATGATGTCTGAGTTAGAAGGTCAAAGGTTAAGATAATCCTTGAGTCCAGTTGATCACCTCACATCTCCACTCGATGGATTTAATGACTGGGTTTCAGAGAGCTGTTTTGTGTGTGTGTGTGTGTGTGTGTGTGTGTGTGTGTGTGTGTGTGTGTGTGTGTGTGTGTATTTGTATTTATTATGGATCCCAATTAGCTGCTGCCAAAGCAGCAGCTACTCTTCCTGGGGTCCATGTGCCATGGTTTGTTTTATCAGAACAGTTGTTGATTGTATACAGTAAAGACCGGTCTCGAGTAGGCCTATTGTGGTGACCATATTACCGCCACACCGGCAGTCACAAGTCACAAAGGCCCATTTAGTCACGGTAATTAGGCTTCTCCAAGCTCTGATACTGCTGATGGTCATTAGTAGCCTACCAAACGTGCTAGCTACCTGTTACTCAGTACTCTATTGTCTCTCTAATCCCTCTGACATCAATGCAAATGTAATCAAATCTAATCCAACACTTCATGAGAGCCAATGAGCTCATGTTGCGCAACATTTCTATAGGCTTTGCAATGGCGCGACAAACAGAGTGATGACCTCTTTTTAATAGAGGAGGATCCCATCAGCTTTCTATAGGCTAGGCCTACTATATTTATTTCTCAACTTTCCTAATATTAAGCCAATATTAAGCACATTGCTTATCTTTGCAACAGGAGTATAGCCTACCTGGCTGGCATGAAAATGATCCACAGGAAAAGCTTCCTCCATTCGCTTTTTAAGTGTAGAGATGACGCCCCTTTTTCGAGACAGGTGCATGATAATGGTCCATTCTATATCAAAAAACACATATAATTTAGTATATGTAAAGACAAGATTAAATCAAGAATAGCCTGATGGGTGACAGTATTAGCCTATCACTTGTGAATTATATATTATCACAATGCCTTTTTGTGTGACCTTTTCGAATCATAGTCACACATCTCATGTAGCCTAGCCTATATGTTTTGATAAGGTTTGTATCACAACTAAAGTGGCCAAATAACTTCTTAAAATGAAGCACATGAATCCGCTTTACAAGGGGTGTAGAGCCTAACTTGCATACATACTATACGCAGCACGAGTTTCATGTTTGGGGAAGAGCATTTTCACCATATAAATGAACCTTTATAATAAAAGCATTGCATGCATAATCACATTTGTGGTCATAATGGTGTTTTCCCGCTGATGGAACATTTACACTTATAGCCTACTGTCATATGCACATTCTGCACTTATAATGGGTAAAACATTGCCTTATAGTTTAGCAACATTTTAAGCTAAACGTTCTGATCTGTTGCGTCAGCCTCATTTCGTAAAAAAGTATTTTTGATGCTAGAGTGGTTGTATTCATTTGGGATATCTCATCCCACAACTGTCGCAGACTATGTTCGGAAAATGTAAAATGTACTATCCCCCATTTGTACAATGGGGGATAGTAGATTGACGTAGGCTAGTGCTTTTGCTGTTCATTAGGCCTACTCCTCTTGTTGGCTGACGAAACGTAAATGTGGACAGTTCTTCCAATAGCTTCAATATGCACCTCGGAATTGAATAAGGACGCACGCAGTTGCCTCCCAGATGTGTTTGTCTTCACTTGTAGCCTGTGAGAAAGACCCGTTTATGAGCACTCTAAAAATGAGGGGTTCAACAAGGGTTCTTCATAGATCCTCAAAGTTCTTCAAATAACTTTTCATATTTGTGCCTATCTTTCTATCAACAAAGAGGTAAGAATATGTAGGCTATAAGAATATGTTGAAGGCTAGCTGTATTGCGTGCAGATGACTGAACTGCTCACTTATGTGTCTGTGTCTGCAGGTATACGGATGGGGATGCATACAAAGGTATGTCAATTGGTATTGGTATGTTATGCAGATCACATTTACCAACCTCCTCCCTTATCTCTTCAATGAATATCCCATAGGCCTCTACATTATGGAGAAGGTATGTGTATGAAAAGCCTAATCAAAACCGTTTTTTCATTCAAATTTACTACAAAAACCAAGGTATAAATTCTGTCGTGTGCGTGTTTTGTTAATCATCACAGACTTCACACTCCCTACACCTCTGATGAATATAACAGGAGACCTGTACGATCACCATGCACTGCTAAATCATTGTGGCTGTGGATATGGAGAACATCAACACATTAACGTCAACACACCAGAGGATAAACCCATTGGACTTGGGGCTCTGCTGGAAGTTCACCTCATACTTAGATTTTTTTATTCTGCTTTGCCACTAAAATCTAAATAAACACTGACAACTAAAATATTGTGTTATTGTTATGCGTATTATTATTCATAATAATAATAGGGGAGGGGGGTAGTTCAAAAAATGTACCCCAAAATGTTCTTCAAAAGGTTCTTTGAGGATCCATTAAAAGGGGTTATTTGAAGAACTTATAGGGGTTCCCCCACAGTTTCAATTTGAAGAACCACTAAAAGATACTCCAGGAACCTTTTTTAGAGTGTGATGGAGAGCCTTGTGAGTGAGAAGTGCGGAGCAGGCAGCACTTAGGGAGAAGGGCTGCAAAAGCCATGGATTTTTTTAAGGTGCATTATGGCCACACAAAGATGATAAGCTTATAGGAGTGCCTATTTCTTTGTTAACCCCTCAACACTGAAAAGTCACATGTGCGCACTCCCTCTGTAACGTGCGTCGTAAGGAGTGGACCAAAATGCAGCGGGTATATTGATCATCTTCTTATTTATTGAAGGAAAAAACACTTAAACAAAACAAACGACGAAAACAGTCCCGTAAGGTGCACAGACTATACTAGGAAACAACCACCCACAAAACACAAGAGAAAACTTACCCAACTAAATATGGCCTCCAATTAGAGGCAACGACAACCAGCTGCTTCTAATTGGAGGTCCTACCAAAACCCTAACATAGAAATAGAAAAACTAGATAAACACATAGAAATAGAAATGTAGAACATAAACCCAAAAACCCGAACCACACAAAACAAACACCCCCTGCCACGCCCTGACCAAACTACAATAACAAATAACCCCTTTTACTGTTCAGGACGTGACACCCTCAAATCGTTTGAAGAAAATATCCTTTCTATTTTATTCAGCTTTGTTCAATTCTATTCTTCGTACTATAAAATAATATAAAATAACGCCACAGAATTCTAAGCAAATCTTGTCTACTAAATGAACTAGTGTAGCCCACAGCCATATGGCATAGCCAGATCAGGACCTAACTTAAGGACAACTCAGAGTATGTTATTCTGTTCTTCTGAAATAGACTACATTTTCTTCATATTATGTTTATTTAGACCTGTCTAAAATAAATAATGGATTTATTGTGAAGTTGTAGTCTGTATTACATGGATTTATTAGACTTTTTACAATGTAGATGTTCCAAAGGTCTGCATCGGTGGCTTGTGTGGAAGCCAGGAGATGCTAAATGTGTTTATGTTAATTAACAGTCAGTTACCGTGAGACCGACAGTTATTTGCTTGACAATCACCGACTGATGAAAGTGCGTGACTGCCACAGCCCTAGTCTCAAGTACTACAACACTGTTTAAAATGGTAACTTAAATGCCTCACAAGTGGGGCAGTGGTCTAAGGAACTGCATCGCAGTGCATGAGGCATCACTACAGACCCGGGCTTGATCCCATGCTGTGTCACAACCGGCCGTGACCTGGAGTCCCATAGGGCGGCGCACAATTGGCCCAGCATCGTCCGGCTTGGGGGAGGCGGTGTTAGGCTGGGTGGGGCTTTACTTGGCTCATTGCCCTCTAGCAACACATTGGTGCACCTGGCTTCCGGGTTAATTAAGCAGGCGGGTGTTAAGAAGCGTGGTTTGGCGGGTCATGTTTCGGAGGACGCATGACTCGACTGTTGCCTGAAGCTCAGGCCCTGAAGCAAGGATATGCATATTATTGACACCATTTGAAAGGAAACACTTTGAAGTTTGTGTAAATGTGAAAGGAATGTAGGAGAATATAACACATTAGATCTGGTAAAAGATAATACAAATAAAGAATCTTTGAAATGCAAGAAAAATGCCATTATGTATTATTCCAGCCCAGGTGCAATTTAGATTTTGGCCACTAGATGGCAGCAGTATACGTGCACAGTTTTAGACTGATCCAATGAACCATTGCATTTCCTTTCAAAATGTTGTGTCAAGACTGCCCAAATGTGCCTAATTTGTTTATTAAGTTCCGTTTTCAAGTTCAGAACTGTGCACTCTCCTCAAACAATAACATGGTATTCTTTCACTGTAATAGCTACTGTAAATTGGACAGTGCAGTTAGATTAACACGAATTTAAGCTTTCTGCCAATATCAGACATGTCTATGTCCTGGGAAATGTTTGTGTTTCTTACAACCTCATGCTAATCTCATTAGCCTACGTTAGCTCAACCATTCCGTGGGGGATCCACCGATCCTGAAGAAGTTTTAATTGTAGATGGGCGTGGCAGGGCTCTGGCGTTCCTGTTTGGACTGCTCGGTTACCTGGTCAATACCACCGTACATAGCGCTGCAACACGACCTATCAACCACCCGCCATGCTATTGACCAACCACGACCTTTAATGCACTCAAACCAAACAGGACGTTTTTATCCTCTCAAATTTGGAACTGTTGTTTCTGGATATTTTCTTTCATCCATAAGGGTTAATGTCAGGGCATTATCAATATGATATTGTCAATATGAAACAACATTCATGATTTACTTACTAGATGAAATGGTTTCGTAGCCCAGCTCGGTAGATAGAAACGGGTCAGAGTGTAAACCAAAATGAAGGCTCAAATATTGGAACATACCAAAGCTCAGACAGCCACACTATCCTAACCTACCTCGTGACTGGGTTTGACAGCTGTAAGAGAAGTGGCGGCCGTCAACATAGATTTCCCCTCTTCTCCTCTGGCGTGCTCTTGATGTTTACCATATGTCTGTCCTGATGACCCTAATCTCTGAATGGGGAGCAAAGACACATGGAGAGGCTGTCACAAACCACCTGAGGCATGATGTCATTGACGTTGTCATAAATGTGTTTCAGTAAAACCACTCGGGACACTTCGCCATGGCGACATGAATGACACCTGACAAGTGGACGCGGAATGGTGTCTGACGGAGAAAGGACTTGTGAAGTGACACTAGAGAGCTGTGGAGTGACCAAATAGAACGGTAGAGAACACAGTAGCACTTGAGGTTAGAACCAAAGCTAATTCTTTCACAGTGGCGGTGTGACCCTTGTAATGTCATGTAGCTACCTACTGGATGAAAATGAAATGAAAATGCTCTCAATAACATTTAAATTGTTTAGCAAGGCATATACCAATTATTGATGGCCACTGATAATCATCATCATCAACATCATCAGTATAGGGATGTTCAAGGTTAGCACATGCGTAAACTATTCTCTGATACGTAAAACTATTAAAGGTAATGTTTGCAAAATAATGAATTTCCTTAATATTATCACGGTCAATATGCACCTATCTCCACACTCCATGATATCTCTCTATCTCCCTCTCTCTCCCTCTGTGTCCCTCTCGCTTTCTCTTTTTCTCCCACCCCTCTCTCTCTCAAGGGGGTAGCAGAGCAGTGGTATCAATTAACCATCAATCTGTGCGGTGGGCCATTTCTCCTTGATTCAGCAGTCCACACCTCCTCCATTACAGCCCATAATTTAATCTACACAACCAAATGATCCTCAGAGACAGAGGGAGAGGGAGAGACACCCCTTCCTCCACTCCATTTTCTTGACCTCCGTTTACCCATCTACATTAGCTGTCAGTTACTGTGTCGCTCCCTCTGCTCCGTTCTCTCTCAGGCCTTGCTAACCTCCACTTCTCCTTCCACTGACCCATGACAGTGATGTTATAGCTCCATGTACCTCTTGTATTGACTCTTTCTGTCTCCCACCTGGAAACTCTACTCGACCCTCAAGATCAGCACCTGCAGACGGTTATGGTTACAGTCGGTTAAAGCCAATTTATGCTTGCTCCAACCTCAGGAGGGTTGCTGAAGCCAAATCCAGTTCCGTACCGCATCACCATGCGCCTCCCAAATTGTGTAACATTGCAGAGGGCTCCGTATAGCTCCACATTGACATGATGCATTGATGGTAGGTAGGGGCGGGAGGTCCTGTATAAAGACAAACTAACTTCCTTGACAACTTCCTACACAACAGCTCTGCTCCACGAAGCGCAAGAAGTATGAATGCCCTGACCGAGTTTGGGAAACCCTATCTTACAGGACAGTTATGAGCAGGGGTCAGTGGCATGTATTCATGGATGCCAAGGGAAGCCAGGCTTCCCCCAAAAAATGATCAAGAAAAAAAGACAAAATAATGTATCGTTCTCCTCCCTGTATTTCATAATTTTTCTTCAAATTGCAAGAGGCTGAATGTATCTCACTGGAGAAAGCATCCGAGTGAATGAAACAGCCACCTCTTTCTCAGTATGTGTAGCTATCTTATGCTGTCTGGTCATAAAGAGTATGACATTGTTGCCACCTCTAGCATTGAATGCAAGGGAAGCCAGTGAGCATTTGGCTTCTTGATAAAAAAATTAGAAAATAATAGCTAATCAGCGTTGAGCTAATCTGAGTGAGCGCAACTGTGAATGGTCCTCACGCACCCAAAAAAAAGTGTCATGGGAAGCCTGTTTAGACTTGGCTTCACACCAATCACATCACATCAAAAGGAGAACATAATTTAGATAAAAAAATGTAATTGTTGCATCTCATTGTGTTGTTGTATTCCGGTGGCTAGCTTGTTAGCTAAAATCATCCATTTCCTGAATTGGCCTTGGATGGAGATAGCAATTTGGACTTGTGGTTTTACTTAATTATCTGGCCGATGAATATAACGGCAATTCTGATCCAACCATAAATTCATGCATTGTGTCCCTGGCCTGAGAGGATGTAAGTTCAATATGTAACTAGATGTAGAAACCTAAAGTTAACTAGCTGGCCTGGCGCATCATTGCCCATGAAAGGAAGTTAGGCTAGCGAACAAGCATTTTAACCAGGACAACAAAAACGAAAAGTGGGTAGCCTACTGTATGACAGAGTCATAGACCATTTCGGCAACTTGAAAGAGAGGAGGATGTCATTGGCGTTTCTCTACAAGTAAGGTGAGGTAACATGTTTTTTTTCTACTTACACACACACACACACACACACACACACACACACACACACACACACACACACACACACACAAATCATATACAAAAAAATCCGTACCATGGACAACCACATCATACACTACTATGTGACCAAAAGTATGTGGACACCTGCTCATCGAACATCTTATTCCAAAATCATGGGGATTAATATGGACTTGGTCCCCCCTTTGCTGCTATAACAGCATCCACTCTTCTGGGAAGGCTTTCCAAGAGATGTTGGAACATTGCTGCAAGGTCTTGCTTCCATTCAGCCACAGGAGCATTAGTGAGGTCGGACACTGATGTTGGCCGATTAGGCCTGGCTCTCAGTCGGTGTTGCCAATTCATCCCAAAGGTGTTCGGTGGGGTTGAGGTCAGGGCTCTGTGCAGACCACTCAAGTACTTCCACATCGATCTCGACAAACCATTTCTATATGGACCTCGCTTTGTGCACGGGGGCATTGTCATGCTGAATGAGGAAAGGGCCTTCCCCAAACTGTTGCCATAAAGTTGGAAGCACAGAATCGAATAGAATGTCATTGTATGCTGTATCGTTAAGATTTCCCTTCATTGGAACGAAGGGCCTAGCCCGAACCATGAAAAACAGCCCCGACCATTATTCCTCCTCCACCAAACTTTACAGTTGGCACTATGCATCGGGTCAGGTAGCGTTCTCCTGGCATCAGCCAGACCCAGATTCGTCCGTCGGACTGCCAGCTGGTGAGGCGTAATTCATCACTGCAGAGAACGCTTTTCAACTCCTCCAGATTCCAATGGCGGCGAACTTTACACCACTCCAGCCGACGCTTGGGATTGCGCATGGTGATTTTAGGATTGTGTGCAGTTGCTCACCCATGGAAACCAATTTCATGAAGCTCCGATAAACAGTTCTTGTGCGGACGTTGCTTCCAGAGGCAGTTTGAAACTTGGTAGTGAGTTTTGCAACCGAGGAGAGACGATTTCTACTCGCTACACGCTTCAGCACTCGGTGGTCGCATTCTGTGCACTTGTATTGCCTAACACTTTGCAGCTGAGCCGTTGTTGCTCCTAGACAACTTCACAATAACAGCACTTATAGTTGACCGGGACAGCTCTAGCAGGGGAGAAGTTTGACGAACTGACTTGTTGGAAAGGTGACATCCTATGACGGTGCCAGGTTGAAAGTCACTGAGCTCTTCAGTAAGGTCATTCAACTGCCAATGTTTGTCAATGGAGATTGCATGGCCATGTGCTCAATTTCATGTAACTGTCAGAAACGGTGTGGTTGAAATAGCCGAATCCACTCATTTGAAGGGGTGTCCACATTCTTTGTATATATAGTGTACTTGTCTTACGTTGATTGGACTAAATTGTTTTTGGTATTTTTTAGTTGTCACTGTATTAAACTAAGCATAGGTGATTATGTTCACATTTTGAAGTTGAAATGGTGCTGGAATAGAGGAGGCAGCTCCTGTTTTGTTTTCGACTTGCGGTAACTCTCCGTGGTTCTAAATCAATGAAAGGATGAAATCGTGTGAATTTACTTATCAAAATTAAAATCTCAATGAAAACATTTTTTTTTACCAGTAAATGTGTGCTTGTTTTCTTTGGCAACTGTGGTATAAGCAGGATAAATGCCTTTGCTCTGTACATTATCTGGAACTATACTGAACAAAAACATTTACGTAAAATTGTCACGCCCTGACCTGAGAGAGCCTTTTTATGTCTCTATTTAGGTTTGGTCAGGGTGTGATTTGGGTGGGCATTCTATGTCCTTTTTTATATGCTTTGTATTTCTTTGTTTTGGCCTGGTATGGCTCTCAATCAGGGACAACTGTACATCGTTGTTGCTGATTGGGAGTCATACTTAGGCAGCCTGTTTTCTTTTGGGGTTTGTGGGTAGTTATTTTCTGTTTTGTAAATTTTTTGACCTGACAGAACTGTTGGCTGTCGTTCATTTTCTTGTTTGTTTGAAGTGTTTCTTATTATTAAATCATTAATATGAATACTCACCACGCTGCGCTTTGGTCCCCTTCTTCTACAGACGACAAGCGTTACAAAAATGTAAAGTGTTGGTCCCATTTTTCATGAGCTGAAAGAAAAGATCACCGAAATTTTCCATACGCACAAATAGCTTACTTCTAAAAAATGTTCTGCACAAATTTGTTTAACACAGGTGCACCTTGTGTTAGGGACAATAAAAGGCCACTCTAAAATGTGCAGTTTTGTCACACAACACAGTGCCTCAGATATCTCAGGCTTTGTGAGGGAGCGTGTAATTGGCATGCTGACCGCATGAAATTGTTGTTGCCAAAGAATTTAATGTTCAATCGGCATCACAACCGCAGACCAGGTGTATGGCGTTGTGTAAACAAAGTGCCCCATGGTGGCGGTAGGGTTATTGTATGGGCAGGCATAAGCTATGGACAACGAAAATAATTGCATTTTATCGATGTAAATTATATTGCCCAGAGATACCATGACGAGATCCTACGGCCCATTGTCGTGCCATTCATCCGCCGCTGTCACCTCATGTTTCATCATGATAATGCACGGCCCTGTGTCGCAAGGATCTGTACACAATTCCTGGAAGCTGAACATTTCCCAGTTCTTCCATGGATTGTATACTCACCAGACATGTCACGCATTGAACATGTTTGGAATGCTCTGGATCAACGTGTACGAAGGCGTGTTCCAGTTCCCGCCAATATCCCACAACTTCGCACTGTCATTGAAGAGGAGTGGGACAACATTCCACATGCCACAATCTGATCAACTTCATGCAAATGAGATGTGTTGCACTGCATGAGACAAATGGTGGTCACACCAGATACTGACTGGTTTTCTGATCCACGCCCCTACCTTTTTTATAAAAGTATCTGTGATCAACTGTATTCGCAGTCAAGTGAAATCCATAGATTATGCTGGCTAGCATTTACTGCTAGTGAGGTTGCTAGCTAGCAAGATAGCATAAACTAGCGTTAACTGGGCTAGTCATTGTCTAAATGACAGGTGGAAACATTCATAAGCATAAAGGGGTAACAAGCCCCCAGGGTTCAGTTACTCCCCGGGGTGGAGTTGCCCCCAACACACTAATTTCACAGTTAAGATGACGCCGACAGAGGGTGCCACGCCTCGAGCGCCGATAAAACATTGCAGGTTTCTACTTCTTTAAAAAAAACATTTTGTGTTTTTCTAAAATGTTCTTAATCAGTTTGTTTCATGCATTACTACACAAACCTAGGTGGAACTTTTGGAATACGAATTGCTGGGTACTCACTGTCCACCAGACCTCCCCGAATTCTCTGAGACATTGGGAACAATGGACTAGCTTTTTCAGCGAGGAGCCAAGCTGCTTTGGAGTCCTACCAGAGAGTAGAAAGAGAAGACACCGACCGAGACAGATGTAGCAGGGTCTTAGTGAGATTAAGACACCGGGTGACCCGTCCTCCATTACCGAGCATACTACTCGCCAATGTTCAATGATTAATAAACAAACTTGACAAACTGAAAGTGAGGATGTCCTTCCAGAGGGGCATCATATACTGCAACATACTCTGTTTCTCTGAGACTTGGCTTTTCTCTGACATACAGACAGATTATATACAACCAGCAGGTTTTACAGTTTTTTCGAGCGGATAGGAACGAGTTCTCTATGGCAAGAGCAAGGGTGGTGGGCTCTGCTTTATGACCAACAACACATGGTGCGACAAGGGAAACGTACAGGAACTTGCGAGCTTCTGTTCCCCCGACTTGGAATACTTGGTCAAAAAATGTTATCCTTTTGATCTTCGGAGAGAGTTCACAGGCATTATTGCCATTGCTATGTACATCCCACCCCAAGCCAACACCAAAAAGTCTCTCAAAGAGCTTCATTGGACCCTGAACAAACTGGAGACTGTATTCCCGGAAGCAGCGTTCATTGTTGAGGGAGACTTTAACAACATTTATTTGAGAACCGTGCTCCCAAATTATTACCAACACATCGATTGTCTAACTAATGGAAATTCTACTCTTGACCACTGCTACACACCTTTTCGACATTGGTATAAGGCTCTCTCCAGTGCTTCTTTCGGAAAATCCGACCATGACTCCATCTTGCTTCTCCCAACAAACAAAGACTCAAGAAGGAAGTTCCAGTGGTCAGGTCTGTACAGCATTGGTCCAACCAATCAGAATTCACGCTCCAAGACTGTTTTGATCAAGTGGACTGGAATATGTTCCGGGTCACCTCTGGGGACAATGTCAATGAATACGCTGACTCAGTCAAAATGCATAGATGATGTGATACCGATACTTTCAAAACGTACCTGGTTTGATAGCAGCCTTGTAGGAAAACAAAGAGAGAGATGCTGCTTACCAACAGGGCAAGGTGACCGGGGACAATAGTATGACTTTCGGAAATATGACTGACGCAGATTGATCAAGATGGCAAAACACAAGTATAGAGACAAAGTGGAGCAATTCAGCGGGTCAGACACAAGGCATATGTGACAGGGGCTCCTAACGATCACAAATTACAAAACGAAAGCCAGCCACATCACGTTCACCAATGCCACCCTACCGGACGAGCTAAACACCTTTTTCTCAAGATTCGAACACAATGACCCACAGCTGCTGAGGAGAGCCCCAGATGACAATGTGGGCTACACACTCACAATCTCCACTGAGGACATACAGTATGTAGTCATTCAAATGTGTTAACCCTCACAAGGCTGCTGGCCCAGACATCATCTCTAGCCGTGTCCTCGGAGATTGTGCAGACCAGCTGGCTGTTGTGTTCTCTGACATTTTCAATCTCTCTCTAGCTCAGGCCTATATACCCACCTGCTTCAAGATGTCCACTATCATCCCTATGCCCAGGAAAGGGAAAGTAACTTAACTGAATGACAACCAACCAGTAGCACACACTTCCGCCATCATGAAGTACTTCGAGAGGCTAGTCACAGACAATATTACCTCCTCCCTCCCCAACAAACTCGACCCTCTCCAATTCGTCTACCCCCCTGACTGATGCACGTAGAACGCAATCGCCATTGCACTACACACTGCCCTTACCCACCTGGACAAACGGAATGCATATGTGAGGATGCTGTTCATCGACTACAGCAGCTCGGCCTTCAATACCATAGTGCCCTATAAGCTCATTAAAAAGCTCACTGCCCTGGGTCTGAAATCCTCCCCATGCAACTGGGTCCTGGACTTCCCGACGTGCCTCCCCCAGATGGTGAAGATATGCAACATTACCTCCCCACCCTTATCCTCAACACGGGGGAAAATCAGATTCCTGGCCACGTGATTGTGTCTGAACAGACAAATCTGATTTATTTGCCTTCAAGTGGTTTTTAGACTGTTATTTGGCATATCTTGTTGCTTGCTAGCTACTCTGTTGACAGTTTGACAAGAAGCTAACTAGCTTGTTAATTGCTAACTAGCTCTTTAGTTGTTCACAAACAAATTAGTGATTGTGCTAGAAAGCTAAACAGCTACCTAGCTAGCTAGTTGATTGTTGTGGCTAGCTAAAAAGGACTTGTTTTGAAAGTTAGATCATCTTGTCTTTTGAGGCTTTAAAAGCATTCTTACACTATGATTGTGAACATTCAAAACAACTGGGAAACATCCATGGCAGGCATTGTTGTCACCTTAACTTGCTACATATAGATAGGAAGCATGAGCACCAACACCAATCAGCCTAAACCACTGCGAACATACCTGGCATTACTATGACAACTTGCATAGCCATGTCAGCAAATGACTGCTGTCTGAACACACGCAAATCCGATTTTGTCACTAGTAACTTGCTGTTTGGATAGTCAGTATTCCAAAACAGATTTGAAAAAAACCCTGATTTGAGCAGTATTAAGGCCTGCACTGTGAGCAAAACTTTCTACACATCCGTTGGGGTCTCTATAAGCTTCAATATGAGGCGCTAAACCTAGCATGAAGGTACATCCTTGAAGCTGTGTGGGTTAGTATACTGTAGTCAAAATGTTTGCCTTGGGATAAGTAGAGCCAATGGCCATTGGATAAGTTGAGAGAAAGATCCTACACGGTCATGGTGGGTGAGGAAAAAGGGAGGAGATGGAGAGGAGAGATGGAGGGGGAGGCTGAAGGACGAGAGGAAGAGAAAGAGTGTCCAGTCACCTTTGGGTGTGTGTGATGATGATGATGGTTAATCTCTCACATGACACCAGCAGGTTGAGCATTTCTCTCTCTCTCGCTCTCGACAAAGCATGGGTCCATCATGGCTCCAACATAGTGGCTCCAACATAGTCATGTGTCACAGCTAAACCACATGTCATGTAAGTGTGAGACCATTGTTGACCTTTGTCACCTGTCCCTCCATCACTCTCCACAACTATCGAGTGTGTCAGTCTGAATCATTTACTTTGTGTGTGCCGCAAACAAACAAGCGTAATGTCAGTATATAGACAAAGTGGAGTCGCAATTCAACGGCTCAGATACGAAACATAAGTGGTAGGGTCTACAGACAATCACGGACAACAAAAGGAAAACCAGCCACGTCCCAGACATTGACATCTTGCTTCTAGACAAACTAAACACCTTCTTTGCCAGCTTTGAGGATAATACAGTGCCACCGACACGGCCCACTAACAAGGGCTTTGGGCTCTCCTTCTCTGCGGCCGACGTAAGACATTTAAAGGTAAACCCTCGCAAGGCTGCCGGACCAGACGGCATCCCTAGCCGTGTCCTCAGGGCATGTGCAGACCAGCTGGCTGGTGTGTTTACGGACATATTCAATCTCTCCCTATCCCAGTCTGCTGTCCCCACATGCTTCAAGTTGGCCACCATTGTTCTTGTACCCAAAAAGGCAAAGGTAACTGAACTAAATGACTATCGCCCCGTAGCACTCACTTCTGTCATCATGAAGTGCTTTGAGAGACTCGTCAAGGATCATATCACCTCCACCTTACCTGTCACCCTAAACCCACTTCAATTTGCTTACTGCCCCAACAGGTCCACTGACGATGCTATCGTCATCACACTGCACACTGCCCTATCCCATCTGGACAAGAGGAATAACTATGTAAGTTAATTGACTAAAGCTCAGAATTCAACACCATAGTACCCTCCAAGCTTATCATTAACCTTGAGGCCCCCCTGGGTCTCAACCCCACCCTGTGCAATTGGGTCCTGGACTTCCTGATAGGTGGTGAAGGTAGGAAACAACATCTCCACTTCGCAACACAATGGTGCGTGCTCAGCCCCTCCTGTACCCCTTGTTCACCCAGGCCATGCATGCCTCCAACTCAATCATCAAGTTTGCAGACGACACAACAGTAGTAGGCTTGATTACCAACAACGACAAGACAGCCTACAGGGAGGAGGTGAGGGCACTCAGAGTGTGGTGTCAGGAAAACAACCTCTCACTCAACATCAACAAAACAAAGGAGATGATCAGAAAACAGCAGAGGGAGCACCCTCCAGGACACCTACAACACCTGATGTCACAGGAAGGCCAAAAGATCATGAAGGACAACAACCACCCGAGCCACTGCCGGTTCACTCCACTACCATCCAGAAGGTGAGGTCAGTACAGGTGCATCAAAATGGGACCGAGAGACTGAAAAACAGCTTCTTTCTCAAGGCCATCAGACTGTTAAACAGCCATCACTGACACAGAGAGGCTGCTGCCTACATACAGACTTGAAATCATTGACCACTTTAATAATAAATAGATCACTAGTCACTTTAATAATATATTGCATTACATATCTCATATGTAAATTCAGAAAAAAAGAAACGTCCTCTTACTGTCAACTGTTTTTATTTTCAGCAAACTTAACATGTGTAAATATTTGTATGAATATAACTAGATTCAACAGCTGAGACGTAAACTGAACAAGTTCCACAGACATGTGACTATCAGAAGTAGAATAATGTGTCCCTGAACAAAGGTGGGGTCAAAATCAAAAGTAACAGTCATTATCTGGTGTCGCCACCACATAATTAAGTACTGCAGTGTATCATCTCCACCAGATTAGTCAGTTCTTGCTGTGAGATGTTACCCCACTCTGCCACCAAGGAACCTGCATGTTCCTGGACGTTTCTGGGGGAATGGCCCTAGCCCTCACCCTCCGATCCAACAGGTCCCAGACGTGCTCAGTGGGATTGAGATCCGGGCTCTTCGCTGGCCATGGCAGAACACTGACCTTCCTGTCTTGCAGGAAATCATGCACAGAACGAGCAGTATAGCTGGTGGCATTGTCATGCTGGAGGGTCATGTCAGGATGAGCCTGCAGGAAGGGTACCACATGAGGGAGGAGGATGTCTTCCCTGTAACGCAAAGCGTTGAGATTGCCTGTAATGACAAGGAGCTCAGTCCGATGATGCTGTGACACACCGCCCCAGACCATGACGGACCCTCTACCTCCAAATTGACCCCGCTCCAGAGTACAGGCCTCGGTGTAACGCTCATTCCTTCGATGATAAATGCGAATCCGACCATCACCGCTGGTGAGACGTTTCTTTTTTTGCTGAGTTTATATACTGTATTTTATACCATCTATTGCATCTTGCATATGCCGCTCTGTCATTGCTCATCCATATATTTATATTTACTGTATATATTCTTATTCCGTTACTTTACTTAGATTTGTGTGTACTAGGTAGTTGTTGTGGAATTGTTAGATTACATGTTAGATATTGCTGCACTGTCGGAATTAGAAGCACAAACATTTTGCTACACTCGCAATAACATCTGCTAACCATGTGTATGTGACCAATAAAAATTGATTTCATTTGAGTGTCCATAACTGCCACTACAGTAGAATATGGCTTGCTGCCAAGAAGTAGAGGAGTAAAAAGCATGACCAAAGAAGTGTACTGTACCTCTCAACCATATTCCATTCATGTCAAACTGGGAGACACCTACCTTTAAACAACAGTAATCCAAATGGAACGTTTGAGTGTAACACTTTGAGAACGTTGGAAGAGCTCCCTGTTTCGTGTATGTGTATGTGTGTGTGCGTGTACGTGTGTGTGTGTGGCTTCTACATGATCAGGTATGACGGCTGGCCAGCCGTTGTACCATCAGCCTGTTACCGTGACAATTGGAGGTGATCCCTGTCCCCTCTTAGTGTCAGGCCGATTGACAGCCATCTCTTGGCAACAACCAGAGTGGACAGAGAGAGTGTGTGTGTGTGTGTGTGTGTGTGTGTGTGTGTGTGTGTGTGGGGGGGGGGGTCAACAGGCAGCCAGGTTACCCGTTATACAACTCAGTTTTCAACGTCCATCCACGTGGAAACCAGCCATTAGGGGCAACATTGAGAGCTGTTCCTTTCAAGTAGGTTTCAGTTTTCACTAGGGTGTTGTGAATGGGCATAAGCATCTGTCTCTGATTCCAATGGTTGCAAGTTCAAATCCAGCGATAGACAGTTGTTTTATATATTTTTGTTTTAAGCCTATCCCAAACCTTAACCCTTACCTCAACCATTCGTTTGAGAAACATGGATGAACGTCTAATTCTGACGTGAGACCCTGAGAGCTAGTTGCAACAGGTCACAGTGAGTAGACTGATCTGAAGGGACGGCCACTCAGCTGGCCGCACAATACACACACACACACAGCCAAGCAGGCAAGTGTTTGTCTGTCAGACAGGAAGGAGAAGATGTGGGGAGGGAGGACGGGCCAGACTGCCAGTCCATTTCCTGTGTCTGAGGAAGAGCATTAAAACCACGACGATGTCACAGCTTATCACCTTCACTACTGTCACCTGACAGGGAGAGGAAAGAGAGAGAGAGGGAGAGAGAGAGAGAGAGAGAGAGAGAGAGAGAGAGGGGAGACAGAGAGATGGAGAACCCTTACCTTTTTTCTTTCCCTCTTTCTCCATCTCTGTGAGTCTGACAACTCTCTTTGAAGGTTTTACACTGCCACTGTCCTCTCCTCTCTTCCTTTTTATGTCTTCCTATTTACTCCTCTCCCCTCTGCTCTCCTCTCCTCCTCTCCTCCTTCACTCCTCTCCCCCTCCTCTTCTCCCTCTGTCCATGCCAGCTCATTGATCTTTGTCAGTATTGAATGTCAAGACCCGTTTAAACCTGGTTCTAACATGCATCCATTGTCCTGATCTTGTCCACATTCTAATTGTGCCTACATTTCCAGAGAGGTGTAAACGATTAAAAGACGCATTGCAGTCTGATTGTGATCGGATCTTCCTGACCACATCCGGAGGTAGTCAGGCATGCATTATGTCCACTGGAGTAGCGGGGGGACACAAGCTCTGGGAGCCCATGCACCCATCATCTCACATATGTCTAAATTGTATTACTTTTACTGTATAAATTATTTGACAGTAAACCCTGCTTTTTAAACTCTGTCTTTGCGGCGAGTCCAGAGAAACTGTGCTATGCCAGTGATTGTTTCTGGATATCTTCCAAATATTTGTGTAGACATATTTCTGAAAATGTGGGCACAATCCGAATTCGAACAAGATCAGGACAAAGGACGCATGTTAGCACCAGATATAAACAAGGCTTCAGAGACAAGTTCAATGATGCTTTTCACTTCCCATTAATAATTCACACTGGCTGAATCATCAATAATAATTCTCACAGAGCAATCATTCAGCTTTACCACTACTCTGTCCCCCCTCACTCACCTCTCTCCCTCACTCTCTCTCTCTGTCTCTCATCTTCCTGCCACAGGCCCTTGTTAGATTCTCATTTTATTTCCTCATTATTCTTCTTTTTGTCTTTCCTCCTTTTACATCTTCTATTTTTCCCCTCCTCACCTCACCCAAATTCGTATCCTGTCCAATCTGAACCAGAAGAATCAGTAGCACCAAGTACTATATGTTATTTTCAATCACATTAGTATGGACCTTGACCATTTCTTGTATTGTGGCATCCTTGCTGTGAGGATTGGAGACAGTAGACTCCATGGACAAAATTAAGGTCCTGTAAGTTTTTTATTGGCAATCCCAAAATATTTTCGATGAGCTTTTCTCTCTGAGATCGTAACTCAAGCCTTGTCGATCTCTCTTCAAAGTAAATCTTTAAAACTTGAATGAGCACATTGTCACTGTTCAGCTCAAAGTTCAATTCATCTTTACCCTAATAGACATGGTAGAGAGGAAGATAGCGATGGAGCGAGAGAGCTGCTCTTAATGTAAATGTAAAACTCTCCAGTGGGTCCATGCCAAGTGTAAGTGGTTGAGTTATATTGGCAAAGGGAGAGAAGGAGGGATGGAGAGAGGGAGGGAGAGCGTCAGATTTAGGTATTTTCCTTAATGCTGCTAAAAGCTTATTGATATTTAGATTTTCGTTCTGTGGCGGCAGGTGCTGAGACAGCTCCTTTTCCCTCCGTCTTTTATGGGTGAGAGATGTGGATCTCATCCCATCCTATCTGCACTCGGAAATCCGTCCGGATAGCCGTCCCATGGGAATGCCCTCCGTGGTAATATGTGGTCTGTATGTGAGCTGTGAGCGATGAAAGGTGGATCATTTTGGGTCCGTCAGTTTGAAATCTCACAATACTTTTAGTCTCTCGTGGACAGATTCTCGTGCAGATGGGAAACGGTTTCCACTAGATTCCACAGCCACAAAGTCAAAATAGTCTGTATTGTAAAAATTCAGTAAAGGTAGCAGCCTTTCTCCTCGTGATAAATGTCTGTGAGGAATCAGAATATGAGATCCAGTGTGAACTGTGAAAGATGCCTGAGAGTGCTGGCTGAGATGGGATAGACAGTTGTGAAGGAATGGTTCCAACCTCATACAGGCACTGGTCTGTCCCTCTCAAACACTTAGTGGACAGAGTCTAATTACTGTACAAATTCCTACCAGAGAACTTTAACCCTGTGTAAAAAAAGCCAGACCACACAATATAATCTATACAGTCCTATGATATTCTAACTAGATTCATAATAAATATATCATATAGGATAATATAATTGAACATAAGAGTATAATACAGCGTTGGCTGTAATTTCTTGTAATTTTCTGTAATGTTGTGTCAACTACCTCCGCTCCTGCTCTCTTGTGTCCCTGAGGTAATTGATGGCCAGTTCAGACAGGACTCTCTCAATTCAATTCAATTCAAGGCACTTTATTGGCATGGGAAACATATGTTAACATTGCCAAAGCAAGTGAAGTAGATAATATACAAAGTGAAATAAACAATAAAAATCCCTCCCTCCCTCCTACGACCGACTAGCTGAGCGCTCTCTCTCTGTACAGTAAATAAATATTACGACCCCTGCATCTCATTAACCACAAGAAGCTAATCAGCGCAGACCTACTCACCTTCTCTCCACCGCTTCGCCTCCCTCTCCTCCTCCCACTCTCCCTCCTCCTCTCCTCTCTCCACCCCATCTCCTTCTTTTCTCCTCCTCCTCTCCTCCCCCTCTCTTCCTCCCCTCTCTCCCATCCCATGGTAGCTTTAATTGAAGCTGCTCGCTAACAACCCGCTCAGGGATCAATCCCTGTTTTCCCAATATCTCCCCAGAGGCTCTACGGAATATCAGGAAGTACGTACGGCAACCTCAGTTTTCACATTGATTTGCAATGATTTACTATAGACAATATATAATAGTGTCGTAACAGAGCACTTAAAAAGAAAAAAGGCTTAGGATTCCTCCAAATGCCCCAGTATTGCTGAGGTTACAGAAAGACGTGGAGTTAATGTCCAATCGACTGGTGAGGAGACAACCATCTTCCTCTCACGGGTAAAGGGCATAATCAAGTCAAATCGTTTGTCCCTATGCGAAGTCTCACAGTGTCACAGAGTTAGTTTTAACTATTTAAGTGAGCCTTTAATATCAAATTCATTATCATAGAAGAAAACAGAAGATTGAAGATTAGTTTGGTTTGAGATGAGTTAAGGAGAAATGTTTTGTGACGATGCTTGCACACTGATTTGCACATTTTAAAAAGCTTTATCTGAAACCACCTAAAGCACAGTGAGAGGGGCTTGTTCTATCCGCTCTGTTTAAAACGAAATACAATACATCTGTCTTCGTTTCAACTATATATGTTTGTATACAGAATTCAAATCTATTGTCCCTTGTCATACACTTTCCAAATCAAGATTAACCTTTGGGCTATGTAGAGATTGTTGCTTGTACTACGGTAGTAGTTCTCTGCTTCTGGGTGGCTGACTACCGTGTGAACTCAGCTGTGAGGTTCAAGCAGAGGTTATAGCCAGGTGCTGTCCATGGTCCTGATCATTGACCTCTCTACGTCTCTGGTGGTGTCCATGATACTGGTCCCTCTAGTTCAGGGGTGGGCAAACTTTTATGCTCGAGAGCCACATTGGGATTTTAAAATTCAACGGAGAGCCGCTTTATTTGGGGGACCACTTATTTGTTAAAATCATTTTGCGGGGGCCTCCCAAGTGGTGCAGCGGTCTAAGGCACTGCATCGCAGTGCTTTAGGCATCCCTACAGACCCGGGTTCTATCCCAGGCTGTGTCACAGCTGGCCGTGACTGGGAGACCCATGAGACGGCGTACAATTGTCCCAGCATTGTCCGGGTTAGGAGAGGGTTTGGCAGGCCGAGATTTCCTTGTCCCATCGCGCTGTAGCGACTCCTGTGGTGGGCCTGACATGGTGCGCTGACATGGTAGCCAGGTGTACAGTGTTTCCTCTGACACATTGGGGCGGCTGGCTTCTGGGTTAAGCGGGCATTGTGTCAAGAAGTAGTGCGGCTTGGCTGGGTCGTGTTTTGGAGGACGCACGGCTCTCGACCTTCGCCTGTCCCGAGTCCGTACGGGAGTTTCAGCGATGGGACAGGACTGTAACTACCAATTGGATACCATGAATTTAGGGAGGATAAAAGGGTTTAATAAATATATATATATATTATTTGTAACTTTTTTTTAATGTCTTGTGGGTCGGATTCAAGTGCCCGACGGGCCGTAGTTCTCTGGTAGTGCTGAACGGACAGCAACACTCTCCCTTCTGTCCCTCTTCTATACCAGCTCTAAGGCTTACTGACTGTTACTGCTTCAGTACTATGTTACCAATATTTATCTGATCCATATTGATTGATCTGGTCACCATATGACCTTACTACCCGGGTTGAAATATGTGACTGTCCAGTCTTAAGCATATGATTAGACTCTAAACATAAGTGATTCTTCACAGACATTTTTCACTACGAGAAAGACTGCTGTACTTACTGAATTTTTACGATACAGACTATTTTGACTTTGTGGCTGTGGAATCCAGTGGAAACCATTTATCATCCGCATGAGAATCTGTCCACGAGAGATTAAAAGTACTGGAAATTAAATATTTTCCAAACACAGTCAAATGAAGTTATCGATGACATTGATACTCCAACTTATTGATTAGAGCAGAGGTGTACTACAGTGCCCTTGTTTTTCTGACTGATATTCAAATGCATCAAGCTGTTGTACAAGTGAGAATACACTGTAATGATTGACTACTATGTCGCCCCTTTATTGAAAGCAGTCGTTAACCAAGCAACATTGTCATGTCATGATAAACTGAAAAAATTGTTAAGGATGAAACTGTTAAGGTTCAGCAAAATATTTGTAATCATAGTAAGTATGGTGCTGTATGAATCCTCTAGCATAAATGTTCAGTAGTCGAGTTATTGTTTAGTTCCCTTTGAAGATGCTGCATTCTTAGCTGTCCCTGACTTCACCCCGTCAGTGTTGTTAGTAGGGCCTGCCATATTTCCATGACCCCTGGGTTATCGATCTGCCCCGCCTCCCCTCGCCCTCCAGACAGTGGCATAGCATAGCCTGCCAGAGACTCACTGAAGCCCACAGGTAAGGGATATTCAACACCTAACCTAAGAGGACACACTCACCTGTGTGTCTGTGTGTGTATGGGTGGGCTATGTGTCTTCATGTGTGTATTCAATGTACCCTTGCCCTATACTTGTAACATATTTGACACCATGTGAAGGAGGATAAGAATTAAATGTATGTGCATGATTTAAATTAGTGTGTGTTAATGTATGTGCATGACATATGACATTTGTGTGTGTGTGTGTGTGTGTGTGTACCGTATGGGGGGGGGGGGTGTAATGGATATATCTAACACCTAACAGCATGGGCTCACCTCTTGAGGCTGGTGCTGCCTTTCACTTCCTGTCTTTATTGACAGACAGCTGTTTCCTGTTCCAGGAGGAAGTGGCCAATCAGCATACAGCAGGCCACCCAGTCAGGGTGAAACCAGAGAGAGGGTTTGCTCTGCCACGCACGGGTTGTGTCGGCACAAAATCAGCCTCCGGATAAATTATGAATGAGAGCAGTGATGGAGGGGATAGGAGGAGGAGGACAAGAGGTAGGGAGAGAGGGAATGAGAGGGAGAGAGAGAGAGTGAAGGGGAGAGAGAGAGCGAGACAGAGGGAGAAAAGTAAGAAGTGATTAGGATTGTTAAGGTGACCGTATTACCGCCACACCAGTGGTCACTGGTCATGACCGCAGTCAAATTCCACTTGACCATTTAGTCACGGTAACTACGCTTCTCTAAAACGGCGTTCTGATGCCACTGATGGTCATTAGTATCCCTACCAAACTTGCTAACTGCCAGTCGCTAATGGCCTGGTACTCAGTGCTCTATTGTCACTCTGACATCAATGCAAATAAATCAAAAATAAAATCAAACCCTTCGTGAGAGCCCAGGAGCTCATGTTGCACAGCATTTCTATAGGCTATTGCGTGAGAAAACAATATTTTGATGGCCTCTATTAAAAAGAGGATCCCATCAGCTTTCTATAGGCTAGGCCTACTATATTTATTTCTCAACATTCCTAATATTAAGCAGATTACTTTGCTTTACAACAGTAGTAGCCTATCTGGTTGACATGAAAATGAACTGCGGGAAAAGCGTTCTCGATTCGCTATTTAAGTGCATACTGATGACGTATTTTTTTACCCTGCTTCTATTCCGACAGGTGCATGATAATGGTCCATTCTAAATCAAAAGTAATTTCACACATATGGTATATTATTTCATATTTGTTAAGACCAGATTTAATTAAGATTAGTTTGATGGGTGACAATATTATCACATGTGAATGATGCCCAGCGTGTGCAGTCTAAGGCAAGAAACAGCACATGCCTTTTTCTAATCAAACTTTTCTGATCATAGTCGAACACATCATGTAGCCTAGCCCAATGGATCCCAACCAGGCTCGTGGTCAAGGCAGGCAGAATGGTCAGGCAGGCGGGTACAAAGTCCAGAAACAGGCAAGGGTCAAAACCGGGAGGACTAGAAAAAGGAGAATGCAAAAAGCAGGAGAACGGGAAAACCGCTGGTTGACTTGGAAACATACAAGACGAACTGGCACAGAAAGACAGGAAACACAGGGATAAATACACTGGGGAAAATAAGTGACACCTAGAGGGGGTGGAGACAATCACAAGGACAGGTGAAACAGATCAGGGTGTGACACTAGGACTCCTGGGGGTACTTGTTCTTTCCACGGGGGGGTACTTGAGAAGACTCATGAGACCATAGGCTTCCTGGTAAAATGCACATGAGGGGGTACTTCAGGGGTAGTCCTCGCAGAGCAAAATTCAGTTTGTGGTAGAGTAACTGAAAAAGGTTGGGAACCACTGGCCTAGCAGATAGGCCTATTTGTTTTATTAAAGTATGTATCACAACTAATGTGGCCAAATAACTCAAAACGCAGCCTATAGCCTAGGCCTAGGACCCACGGTTGGAGAGCACAGAGCTAACAGAGCCTAGTAAACATGTGTTCTTATAAGCCCAGTCATAGTGCAATCACGTGTGAAAACATGTGTTTTTTGACGCTAATGATTCTTTGTGGCCAAATCATGCTTTAGTAGCCTATTTTGAATTATTTCATTTATTTCTGTATGGATAGGGGGAGGCTAATTAGGGTATATCATTTTTGCAATTTAATTCAATTTACTTTAGGGTAAAGCTTAGCTTCCCCTAGCCTTATGGACATGCCACCTATGCTTGACTATTAACAACCTAACCGCACATAACCTCCATTCGCTATTTGAGTGCAGGCTACGGATGACATGTTTTGGCCATTCTAAATAATAAAGAATTCCACACATATGTAGGCTCTACAGTGAGGGAAAAAAGTATTTGATCCCCTGCTGATTTTGTAGATTTGACCACTGACAAATAAATGATCAGTCTATAATTTTAATGGTAGGTTTATTTTAACAGTGAGAGACAGAATAACATAGCATTTCAAAAATGATATAAATTGATTTGCATTTTAATGAGGGAAATAAGTATTTGACCCCTCTGCAAAATATGACTTAGTACTTGGTGGCATAACCCTTGTTGGCAATCACAGAGGTCAGACGTTTCTTGTAGTTGGCCACCAGGTTTTCACACATCTCAGGAGGGATTTTGTCCCACTCCTCTTTGCAGATCTTCTCCAAGTCATTAAAGTTTCGAGGCTGATGTTTGGCAACTCGAACCTTCAGCTCCCTCCACAGATTTTCTATGGGATTAAGGTCTGGAGACTGGCTAGGCCACTCCAGGACCATAATGTGCTTCTTCTTGAGCCACTCCTTTGTTGCCTTGGCCATGTGTTTTGGGTCATTGTCATGCTGGAATACCCATCCACGACCCATTTTCAATGCCCTGGCTGAGGGAAGGAATCCCTTTGATGCGGTGAAGTTGTCCTGTCCCCTTAGCAGAAAAACACCCCCAAGGCATAATGTTTCCACCTCCATGTTTGACGGTGGGGATAGTGTTCTTGGAGTCATAGGCAGCATTCCTCCTCCTCCAAACACGGCGAGTTGGGTTGATGCCAAAGAGCTCCATTTTGGTCTCATCTGACCACAACACTTTCACCCAGTTGTCCTCTGAATCATTCAGATGTTCATTGGCAAACTTCAGACGGGCATTTATATGTGCTTTCTTGAGCAGGGGGACCTTGCGGGCGCTGCAGGATTTCAGTCCTTCACGGCGTAGTGTGTTACCAATTGTTTTCTTGGTGACTATGGTCCCAGCTGCCTTGAGATTATTGACAAGATCCTCCCGTGTAGTTCTGGGCTGATTCCTCACCATTCTCATGATCATTGCAACTCCACGAGGTGAGATCTTGCATGGAGCCCCGGGCCGAGGGAGATTGACAGTTATTTTGTGTTTCTTCCATTTGCGAATAATTGCAACAACTGTTGTCACCTTCTCACCAAGCTGCTTGGCGATGGTCTTGTAGCCCATTCCAGCCTCGTGTAGGTCTACAATCTTGACCCTGACATCCTTGGAGAGCTCTTTGGTCTTGGCCATGGTGGAGAGTTTGGAATCTGATTGATTGATTGCTCCTGTGGACAGGTGTCTTTTATACAGGTAACAAGCTGAGATTAGGAGCACTCCCTTTAACCTCTCTGGGCTAGGTGGCACCAAATCGTCCCACCTACGTAACAGCCAGTTGAATCCTGTGGCGCGATTTTCAAAACCTTTGAAATGCTATTACTTCAATTTCTCAAACATATGACTATTTTACAGCTATTTAAAGACAAGACTCTCGTTAACCGGTTTGGGATAGGGGGCAGTATTGAGAATTTTGGAAAAAATATGTGCCCATCTTTAACTGCCTCCTACACCAACTCAGAAGCTAGAATATGCATATTATTGTTCAGGTTTGGATATTATTGTTCAGGTTTGGTGTCTAAATAGCTAGCCCGTGATGGCTGGGCTATCTACTCAGAATATTGCAAAATGTGCTTCATCCGAAAAGCTATTTTAAAATCGGACATATCGAGTGCATAGAGGAGTAATGTATCTATAATTCTTAAAATAATTGTTATCCTTTTTGTGAACGTTTATCGTGAGTAATTTAGCAAACTGTTAGTAAATTCACCGGAAGTTTGCGGGGGGTATGCTTTTTCTGAACGTCACATGCTAATGTAAAAAGCTGTTTTTTGATATAAATATGAACTTGATTGAACAGACATGCATGTATTGTATAACATAATGTCCTAGGTGTGTCATCTAATGAAGATCATAAAAGGTTAGTGCTGCATTTAGCTGTGGTTTGGGTTTATGTGACATTATATGCTAGCTTGAAAAATGGGTGTCTGATTATTTCTGGCTGGGCACTCTCCTGACATAATCTAATGTTTTGCTTTCGTTGTAAAGCCTTTTTGAAATCGGACAGTGTGGTTAGATTAACGAGAGTCTTGTCTTTAAATAGCTGTAAAATAGTCATATGTTTGAGAAATTGAAGTAATAGTATTTCAAACGATTCAAAAATCGCGCCACTGGATTCAGGTGGCTGTTACGTAGGTGGGATGAATTCGTCCCACCTGCGCCAGAGAGGTTAATCTAACCACACTGTCCGATTTCAAAAAGGCTTTACAACGAAAGCAAAACATTAGATTATGTCAGCAGAGTACCCAGCCAGAAATAATCAGACACCCATTTTTCAAGCTAGCATATAATGTCACAAAAATCCAGAAGACAGCTAAATGCAGCACTAACCTTTGATGATCTTCATCAGATGACACACCTAGGACATTATGTTATACAATACATGCATGTCTGTTCAATCAAGTTCATATTTATATCAAAAAACAGCTCTTTACATTAGCATGTGACGTTCAGAAAAAGCATACCCCCCGCAAACTTCCGGGGAATTTACTAACAATTTACTAAATTACTCACGATAAACGTTCACAAAAAGCATAACAATTATTTTAAGAATTATAGATACAGAACTCCTCTATGCACTCGATATGTCCGATTTTAAAATAGCTTTTCGGATGAAGCACATTTTGCAATATTCTAAGTATATAGCCCAGCCATCACGGGCTAGCTATTTAGACACCCGGCAAGTTTAGCCTTCACCAAAATCATATTTACTATGAGAAAAATGGTCTTACCTTTCCTGTTCTTCGTCAGAATGCACTCCCAGGACTTCTACTTCAATAACAAATGTTGGTTTGGTCCCAAATAATCCATCGTTATGTTCCATCTGCGACGTTTTGTTCGTGAGTTCTAGACACTATCCCAATGGTAAATCACGGTCATGCGCATGGCGCATAACGTGACAAAAAATTTCTAAATATTCCATTACCGTACTTCGAAGCATGTCAACCGCTGTTTAAAATCAATTTTTATGCAATTTATCTCGTAGAAAAGCGATAATATTCCGACCGGGAATCTGCCTGTCTGTAAATAGAGGGAAAAACAGAAAGGCGGGGGCGGGCAGTGCTCGAGCCTAAGCCCTTTGTCCTCTGATAGACCACTTAGCAAAAGCGCTCGTGTGTTTCAGCCAGGGCTTTGAATTACGTCATTCAGGTTTTTCCCGGGCTCTGAGAGCCCATTGGAGACGTGGGAAGTGTCACGTAACAGCAGAGATCCTTAGTTTTTGGAAGAGATGTCAAAGAAAGCAAATAAATGGTCAGACAGGCCACTTCCTGTAAAGGAATCTCTCAGGTTTTTGCCTGCCAAATGAGTTCTGTTATACTCACAGACACCATTCAAACAGTTTTAGAAACTTTAGGGTGTTTTCTATCCATATATAATAAGTATATGCATATTCTAGTTACTGGGTAGGATTAGTAACCAGATTAAATCGGGTACGTTTTTTATCCGGCTGTTTAAATACTGCCCCCTAGCCCCAACAGGTTAAGAGTGTGCTCCTTATCTCAGCTCTTTACCTGTATAAAAGACACCTGGGAGCCAGAAATCTTTCTAATTGAGAGTGGGTCAAATACTTATTTCCCTCATTAAAATGCAAATCAATTTATAACATTTTTGACATGCGTTTTTCTGGATTTTTTTGTTGTTATTCTGTCTCTCACTGTTGAAATAAACCTACCATTAAAATTATAGACTGATCATTTCTTTGTCAGTGGGCAAACGTACAAAAATCAGCAGGGGATCAAATACTTTTTTCCCTCGCTGTATGTAAAGACCAGATTAAATTAAGAATTGTCTGATGGGTGAGTGTCTTCAAGTGCTTGTCAAATTGTGAATGAGAGACTGATGAAGTGTGTTCAGCCTGTGCAAGAAACAGAGCAGAGGTCATGCCTTTCATGCAACTTTTTTCAAATTATCATTAGTTGCATCATGCAGCTTTAGAATGTATTAAAAATCTAAACATACAGTGTATCTGTAACGCGGGTCGTATAAAGGGGACCAAGGCGCAGTGTGTATAGTGCTCATATTCACTTTTATTATGAAGACACAACAAAACAACTGACAACAGTTCCGTCAGGTGAAATACACTAAACAGAAAACAACTACCCACAAAACCCAGGAAGAAAAACCCCTACTTAAATATGATCTCTAATCAGAGGCAACGAGGATCAACTGCCTCCAATTAGAGATCAACCCAAACAATCCACACATAGAAATAGAAAAACTAGAACTTAAACATAGCAATAGAAAACATAGAAAAACACAAAAACACCCCAGGTCACGCCCTGACCTACTCTACTATAGAAAATGACATCTTACTAGGATAAGGATGTGACAGTATCCTAACATTTGTATCACAACTAAAGTTGTATAAATAAGATGTTTATTAATAAACACTCAACACAGAACAGCCACATGTGCTCACTCCCTCGGAAATAGTTTGGGGAAAATATCCTTTCTATTTTATTCAGCTATGTTCAATTGTATTCTTCATACTTCAAGGAACCCCCTATTCTTCAAAGAACCCAGCCAATTGGGTCACTCAGTTAGTTTGTTGGGTTACTGATGCTGGGTTATTGAACTATGACCCACCGGGTAAAATCAGAAGACTGGAGGTGTGGCTTAGTAGGGGCATGGCTTTCAGATAGTTATTTTTGGCCACCTGTGACAGTAAATATCATTCCAGTTCATCTGTATGTTGAGCACTGATGCTTTTGCAGCTTTTGGGAGTCTTACCCAAGACTATCCTCAAGTGCCTATGCATGTCCCAATGTTGGAAGAGTTACCACTTTGCTATAGTATTTGAAGGTCATGATCAAAATCATTTTTTTATTTAATTTGATGATATTTGAACGAAACGAGACCAAAGTATGATGACCAAAGTATGAAAAATGACTTTTGCTTCTACATTGATAAAGTTTGATCATAAAGTTACTGGTCCCCTCCCCATGTCAAATGCTTGGATTTGTTATTAAGGGGACATCACCTCAACTCTAATTTGAATACATCAATGGCAACATAATATTCTCTTACCTCATTTAATTAACCTGTCTGGGAACGTGGGACGCTTGTGTCCCACCCTAGTCAACAGCCAGTGGAATCGTGTCGCGCGAAATACAAAACCTCATAAATGCTATAACTTCAATTTCTCAAACATATGACTATTTTACACTATTTTATAGATACACCTCTCCTGAATCGAACCACGTTGTCCGATTTCAAAAAGGCTTTACAGCAAAAGGAAATATTAGATTATGTTAGGAGAGTACCCTGCCAAAAAAAATCACACTGCCATTTTCAAAGCAACTAGCATGCATCACAAATACCCAAAACACAGCTAAATGCAGCACTAACCTTTGATGATCTTCATCAGATGACACTCCTAGGACATTATGTTATACAATACATGCATTTTTTGTTCGATAGAGTTCATATTTATATATAAAAACAGCATTTTACATCGGCGCGTGATGTTCAGAAAATATTTTCCCTCAAATGCTTCCGGTGAATCAGCGCTACAATTTACAAAATTACTATTCGAAAACATTGTTCAAATGTAATATTATCATTCAAACAATTATAGATTAACATCTCGTGAATGCAAACGCATTGCCAGATTTAAAATTTACTTTACTGGGAAATCACACTTTGCAATAAACGAGGTGGCATGCTCAGAAAAATAGGCTAGGCGATACATGTTAGCGCCATTTTGGAACCATCTAAAATCAAATATACTATTGTAAATATTCTCTTACCTTTGATTATCTTCATCAGAAGGCACTTCCAGGAATCCCAGGTCCACAACAAATGTAGTTTTGTTCGAAAAAGTTAATAATTTATGTCCCAATAGTTCCTTCTTGTTAGCGTGTTGCAAAGGCTACTCATAATGTACTGAAGCGCGCGGGACTTGTCGTCACGAATGTGCAAAAAATATATATTTATGTTCGTTCAAACATGTCAAACGTTGTTTAACATAAATCTTTAGGGCCTTTTTCAACCAGAGCTTCAATAATATTCAAGGCGGACGATTGCATTGTCTTACTAAACGTTTCGGAACAAAAGGGTTCCCATGGGCGCCCGCGTCATAGTAGTAATGGCCCTCCCCCTGTGACCAACTACCCAAGCCTCTCTTTGGGTCAGTTTCTACCATAGAGGACTCAAACCACTTTGTAAAGACTGTTGACATCTAGTGGAAGCCTTAGGAAGTGCTAAATGATTAATAAGTCCCTGTGTGTTTCAATGGCAAAGGCTTTGAAGTGATTCCACACATCAAATTTCCACTTCCTGTTAGGATTTGTCTCAGGGTTTTGACTGCCATATGAGTTCTGTTATACTCACAGACACCATTCAAACAGTTTTAGAAACTTTAGGGTGTTTTCTATCCATATATAATAAGTATATGCATATTCTAGTTACTGGGCAGGAGTAGTAACCAGATTAAATCGGGTACGTTTTTTATCCGGCCGTGCAAATACAGCCCCCTATCCCCAACAGGTACTGCCTTGTAACCAATATCATAGAAGGCATGATTGCAGAGGGGTGTGGTTTATATAGCTACTTTACAGGTGCCATAATTTCACTGTAGGGTGTCATCAAATATAATTAAAAGTTTACCCTATCAATGGCAAAGATACTTATATGTTTCCCCTTTCATCTGTGTCTATTGTTCGCTACTTACTGGCTAGCTAGGTCTTCAGCCAGCATGGAACAAAAGGGGGGTAAGGGTCCTTCAAACCTCAGACACAGGTGTCAAGTCAACACATTTGTTATTGCTGCTGTAAACCGCATTACAAAAGACATGCCAAATGGGAGATGTATAAAAAAAATACATATATACCAGTCAAAAGTTTGGACACACCTACTCATTCAAGGGTTTTTCTTTTTTAAATATTTTATACATTGTAGAATAATAGTAAAGACATCAACACTATGAAATAACACATATGGAACAGTGTAGTAACCAAAAAAGTGTTAAACAAATCAAAATATATTTTATATTTGAGATTCTTCAAAGTAGCCAATCTTTGCATTGATGACAGCTTTTCATACTCTTGGCATTATCTCAACCAGCTTCATGAGGAATGCTTTCCAACAGTCTTGAAGGACTTCCCACATTTGCTGAGCACTTGTTGGCTGCTTTATCCTTCACTCTGTGGTCCAACTCATCCCAAACCATATCAATTGTGTTGAGTTTGGCTAATTGCGGAGGCCAGGTCATCTGATGCAGCACCATCACTCTCCTTCTTGGTCAAATAGCCTTTACACAGTCTGGAGGTGTGTTTTGGGTCATTGTCCTGTTGAAAAATAAATGATAGTCCCACTAAGCGCAAAAACCAAATGGGTTGGCGTATCGCTGCAGAATGCTGTGGTAGCCATGCTGGTTAAGTGTGCCTTGAATTCTAAATAAATCACCGACAGTGTCACCAGCAAATGTTTTACAAGAGCCTCCTCGATGTTGACCGAGACAAACTTTTGCCACTGACACATACTGTAGACAGGGACAGTGAAAGGGTGAAAACAGAGGGATGCCTGAGGACGCTGGCCTCCACACTTCCATAGCAAACCAGGGCCCCATAAACAGGGCCTCCCAGAACCCCTAGGAGTTTGTGATTGTGGTTGTATGACAGTCTTCTTACCTCATTGTTATGACCCTCTAACACTGTCTTTCCTCTTCCCACACCAGAAGTAGGCCTATGGGATGGGAGGATATGGAGGCGACGAGGCAATGAATTAAAGACTAGTGTTCATTTGATCCATAATTGATCGTCTTTATGTGAGCCGGTTTGTGAATCGAGAGGGGAGAAAGCGGGAGTCTGATCTCCCTGTTCTAGATAATAACAAGCCCTGTCTATGTCTATCTCCACACACACACGATGACGGCTGTGTGACCGCAGGTTGCATAGAGGCGAGCGCACCAACTGCCTCGCTTCCTTCTCTTGATGTTTCTCCTCTTTTCAATTTTAATGAGTGTCAGAACAGTTTTTTTAAGAGGAAGAGAGGGGGAAAAGCATAACAACAAAACAACAAGAAAGCAGAAAAATACCAAAAGAACAAGCGTTTCTGGTAAAGTGCTTACGGAGCGTTTACCTCGAGTTGTGCAGATGGCGGTTGAGAGCTGATGTAGGGCACCAGTGCACGAGGAGAAATGTGAGGGGGTAACTTATCTCATTGATTAAGAGGAGAGGGGCAACAGAGGAAGAGAAGGAGATGGAAAGGGAGGAAGAGAGAACAGGGATGAGGTTGGGTGCGACAAGAATTTCATAGGCTACAAATATTTTGATCCCCCATGCTGTTACATTTTGTATTAAATTAAATAGGCCTAAATTGTTTGAAATATGTAGCCTGACAGCAATTGATTAATTTATAGTTAGGCTAATAACCTAACACCTAACACAAGTGTTTAGGATCTGAACACATCATTAATTAAACACTTATCTGTAACAGTTTTTAACTGCGTCAAGGCATATAGAATTTCAATGAAAATGTGTCAGAGTGTTAAGATTTTAAACACCAGAAGATATTTATTCGCTGTAACACTTTTTAAACACATGAACACATTTATTCAGCACAAGGCATTTAGGTTAAAAAGGGTAGGAAGCATGAGTTTTTACTCACCGAAGTAACAACACAGGGTGGTAAAAGCCTTAGTAACATTAGTTATAGTCACAATTTGTCTACCTATAACTAAATACATTATGTTTTTGGGTTATTACATATGTATTAACTTATTTCCGGAAATCTTCTAAATGACCCACAATGCACAATTTCTTAACGTCATATGGAGAATCTACTCTGTGCTACTGAGTTCGTATGCTAGCTCAAGCTGGCTAACATTACCATCCTCATGCTTTTCACCAACTTTGTGGCTGTGTTATCTGGTGGGAACCCATTAGCCTTGCAGGCACTGGTGCCTTCTTTCTGTGGGCTCAAAACGAAATAAAAAATTATACCTGCTTGCTCTAATTGTATAGTACCTCATCTGTTCTCGTTTTTGATTTGTCAACTTTTCCGCCTGTTCTCTTTAAAATAGGCTACGGGAGTTTTGTAACTTTTCCCACCCTGGCTTAGTACTAGCCGCTAGCTGACTGACATCTGGAATCTATCTATTTTGTATTTTTATCGCTATATAGCTATTGGATTTCCCTCACTGACTCTCCTTTGGCCTGGTGAAGCACCCGCCTCCCCCTCGCTCAGCCTGCACTCTTTTAAAAGTTTTACCATCGGATGGGCCCCTTCCATCAATCTGTAAGTCTCTGCTTCTTTTATCCCTTATTTTACCAGGTAAGTTGACTGAGAACACATTCTCATTTACAGCAACAACCTGGGAAATAGTTAGAGGAGGCTGAATGACCCAATTGGAAGCTGGGGATGATTAGGTGGAAAAGGGGCTCCCGAATGACGCAGCGGTCTAAGGCACTGCATCTCTCTGCTAAAGGCGTCACTACAGACCCTGGTTTGATTCCAGGCTGTATCACAACCGGACGTAATTGGGAGTCCCATAGGGCGGTGCCTAATTGGCCCAGCATTGTCCGGGTTACGGTTTGGCCGGGGTAGGCCGTCGTTGTAAATAAGAATTTGTTCTTAATTGACTTGCCTAGTTAAATAAAGGTAAAATAAATAAATAAAGGTGGCCATGACGGTATGAGGGCTGGCCCTCCACACCACTTCGAGCAGCATCTGGTCTCCCATCCAGGGACCAACCCTGCAAGCCAGCAGTGGGAGCCAGGGTGGTATGCTGCTGTTATGTTTTATTTGTGTTATGTTGGTTGTGTTGTAGCTGGTCTCCAGTAGTTGGGCTCTCGCTTGTCGACCAGATCCATGGCGTTTGGCTAGGCTGGCTAAGCTAATAGCTAGCTGGCTAGCTTGCTGTCTAAGATAACTGCATATGGCTAACATTCCTTGATAACATTCTTTGATAACTGGTTAGATGGATTTATGTAATTCCAAAACTTTGGCTTACTTTAATGTAGCTGTAGGCTAGGTGTTGATAGCAAATAGCTGAGTCATGCAGTGCTAACGTAGCATTATCAGGCTGGTAGGGCTGACGTTAGCAGGCTAGTAGAGCTAACATTGGCAAGCTAGTTGGCTAGCAACCTTGCAAGTTGATTTGTAACAATACATTCATAAAGTGTTTGCTTTCATGTTGGCTGAAAATGTAATTGAAAATAGTAATCATGAGTGGAAACGATTTGGTTTAATTTGAAGTTATACATTTAAAGTTATTTCTGTTGGAGTGTACATTATAAGGGATAGGCTGGCTTGCCAGGTCCTCCATATTACATCACACACCAGATCTTTTTTTCTCCAACATGACTTTGGCATTCTTAAGAATTCTGATTGGTTTTATGTAATAACTTGCAAAATAGCAGGTGTAACTTTACATTGGGACTTTTGATGCAAATACTAAAGCAAAACCATGTGTTACATGTGGCTACATTTATGCTACCTACCATTTAAATACTTAACAATGGGCTTGTTCTTTTAACACTGTGGCGGGGTCAAGCTATAATTGCATATTCCTCAGTGAATCTGAGTGATACCCAGCCATGACTGTGTTGGTTAGTGTAAAAGACATTGTTGTTGCATTTAAACATTTTCATTCTGAAGTCACCAAGTGTTTAAAATAGAAGTAAATGCATTTTGACTGCAGATTATACATTTCCTACGGTTTTAAATTAAGACCTATTTATCCTTATCATTGGGGACTGAAAATCCTGGCTCATTGAACACATCAGACCTGCAAGTCACAATACACTGGTTTGTGAAGTGATTAGTAATTCTTATCAAAATCCAGCCAGAGGGAGGATAGCAAAGAATTTGAATATTTTATCACCCACAACCTGCACCAAGATTGACTGCATTGCTGAAGAGCTTAAATGAGACTACCTAAACCATCTCAACTGTAACAACCATCTCAGTAACGTGTGCAATAAGTCCAACCCCCTTACAGATTGGATTAGTTCAGAAAAATGTAAGTTATTTATCTTTGTATAGTACAAGATCAATTTATCAATCAATGTGCAAAACCTGCAACAAAACATGCTGGGAAATATGATGAGGCCCCGCCCATGTCTTGTTCAAGAGGAGAGAGTTAAATTAAATTAACTCAACACAGTCGAGTAACAACACCACCTCGCGATTCTTGATTATAATATTCTGTTCAGTTGTGCTGAAATGTAGGTAAGGTGACAGACATTCCCAACAATGATCTGAATAAAAGGCATGGAACGTCAAATCAATTTCTAATGAGTAAATGCACTCTAAACAGGACAATGGGAAAGTTATGAGTACGGTTTAAAATCTAAACCCTTAGGAGATGTAGATGTTCTCCTTGTTGGAAACTGACTGGAAAAAGCTGACTATCATGTTTAATCTTGCATTCTAAATGCCTGTGTTTAAGATGAGAACACTTATTTTCAAATCTAAATGCGTAATGTTAAGTTTTAAACAATGATGTTTAGGTTATGAACGTCTCACATGTTTCATGGCTTTACAGTGTGAAAAATTAAAACATTGCAATAGTCCATGACTCTTGAAAAATAATATGGATGTCTATAATGAGATGTTTTGCTTCTTACCTTGCACTAATGGATTCTATATTTTCACCATCTTTGCCTGTCACTCGGACGAATTCATTCCATTCACTCTGTGGCGGTATGGCACTCCGCCAGGAGACTGTCTGGCTCTCTCTTGGGATAAATGGGACATCTCACCGGCCTGTTGGTGCTCGTGCTGTCACAATGGCGCTCATGAGCAGTTACAGAGCGCGGCGTTGTCTCTTCATTAAACTCCTGCCAGCGCGGGACAATAACTCCTCGAGTCTCCATCTCCAACGGCTACAAAGACGGCTGAAGGTTTTTTTTTTTTCTTCAGTTCATGAATAAATAGAAAAAGAACAGATCAGACAAAGAGAAAAGAGTAGCGACCTATTCTACAAAATAGTATTTTGTCTCCTTTAAAAGAGATGATTTGGTATTAATAATAGAGGAGGACTTGTCATCTTATTTGACAACGGATGTCAGTAAGTAGCCTAGGCTAGGCTCTATATCCTAGCTGGAAATATTTAGACCTTTTAATGACTGGTAGCCTGCTAAACCTGTAAACAAATAAGGCCAGCCAAACCTCTCCTTTTAACAAAATTTATATGAGAAACACCCAATCAATTGTCAAGTTGTGTTTGTGAAGGCGGTGAATCATTTCCAAAATGCCAATGAAAAGAAGGATGAAAACAATTGAAAGATTGAATTCCATAAACAAAGGGTTGTAACGCCATATCTCTTCTCATCTCCCCACCTGTCCCCTCCCATCTCCTCATCACATTTCCTCCTTTCTTCTCTCTTCCAACCGACTTTGACATTGAGACACAACCACTGGAGATGGTAGTGTGCGATGTGCTCTGACGAGTAGCTCTCTAAGGGTTTGGAGACAGAGGGACAATTGGGGACGTTGGGCGATTGTGACATGCGCTGTCCTGCCCCTGTCTCCCACCGTGTGTGTGTGTATGTGTGTGTGGCAGGCAGACAGACAGACAGACAGACAGGCAGGCAGGCAGGCAGGCAGGACCTGGCTGAGACAAATTGGGCAAGAGGAATCAGGTCCCAAACACCTGCCTGCTACTTGACAGTCATTACTACACTCTCTCTTGTCCTCTCACCTGCCCTTCATGTCACAGAGCATGCATATGTCACAGTAGCAATATGAACAGAGCACACCAGGCCAAGTAGGATGGTACGGATGGGTTAGGCCCAATTTTTTTTTTTTTACAAAAATACAATTAACTTTAACAGTATCATCCCCTCAGGTATGTAGCTACACAGTACATTTTGCAGTGTTAAAAGTTCTTAAGGATCGGTGTCCCGCTAGCGGGACAACTTCCGGTGAAACTGGAGAGCGTGTAATTCAAATAAATTCTAATAAATATTATGGATTCGAAACATTTTGGTACGTAAAAGTGTCTTATATCGGCTGAAAGCTTAAATTCTTGTTAATCTAACTGCACTGTCCGATTTACCGTAGCTATTACAGCGAAAACATGCCATGCGATTGTTTGAGGACGGCGCCCCACATCAAAATTGTTTTCCACCGGCACAGGTTTCATACATTCACATATAAAGATTAAATACTTTTTACTTTTTACTTTTTGAAAATCTTCCTCTGATTTGTCATCCAAAGGGTCCGAGCTATAACATGTAGCGTTGTTTTGTTAGATAAAATCCTTCTTTATATCCCAAAATGTCTGTTTAGTTGATGCCATCGATTTGAGTAATCCACTCATTCAACTTGCAGAGAAAGGAATCCGAAAATGTACCCCTAAACTTTGTTTCAACAAGTCAAAATACCTTTCTATATAGTCTATATAGTCCTCAGATACCCTAAAATGTAATCAAACTATAATATTTATTTCAGAAAGAAGTATGTTCAATAGGAAATCGATTTTTGCAGGTGCGTAATTTCTTCATGGCGCACAAACACGGATTTCCAAGACTGTGTCCTTCTACTAAAACTGCTATTTCTTATTCGTTTTTGAAGTTACAAGCCTGAAACCTTGAACATAGATTGCTGACACCCTGTGGAAGCCATCGGAATTGCATCTATTTTACAATATGAGCTTTCTCTTGCATTTCTAAGAGGATGATCTCTCAAAAAAATATTTTGTTGGTTTTTCTTTGGATTTTCTCCTACCATATCTATTGTGTTATATTATCCTACATTATTTTAACATTTCTACAAACCTCTAAGTGTTTGTCTTTCCAATGGTACCACTTATATGCATATTCTGGTTTCAGGGCCTGAGCTACAGGCAGTTTACTTTGGGCACATCATTCAGGCGGAAATTGAGAAAAAAGGGGCCTAGCCCTAAAACGTTTTAAATCCACACTTAAAGTACTCATTTTAACACTACTTACAGAGTGTAAAAAGTACTCTGATAGTGTTACATTTTGAGTATTAATGTAACACTTCGTAGTGTAAAGAATTTACACTGCATTACACTTGCCAGTGTTACTCAAATGTAACACTATGGGGTATTTAACTCACACAGAGCTATTTCTATTCAAACCTAGTGTTAATCTAGAGTTAACTCCTATTAGTGTTACAGGGGGGGGGGGGATACCATAAACCATTGATAGCAAATTGACCACCAACCATCACCACCACAGCTTTATTAAATATAGAAAATAAATTCAATAATCAGTGCCACCACATTCCTACCAGAGCACAATTAAATAAATAACAAAATAAAAAAAAACATTAAGTGCCAACACTACAGGTCTATTAAATATGAAAGGAAAATGTAGCATATCTGTGTGTGTGTGTGTGTGTGGTCTTTAACAGCATGGCCAGGCCAGGGCTGTAAAGTAGTGATGGAAAACCAAGGCTTTTTAAAGGCTTTGGCACTTTCACCAAATTATGCCGAAAATGGTTCATTACGCCAGTGGTTCCCAACTTTATTTGGTTACTGAATTTTTCTCTGCCAGGAGTACCCCTGAAGTACCCCCTCATGTGCATTTTACCAGGAAGCCTATGGTCTCATGAGTCTTCTTGGGTCCTAAAACCCTTGTTGGGAACCACTGCATTACGCTGAGCTTCATTATCGGTTCACAATGGACATTAATGACATCTGCTGTCAGCCATAAATAGCAGCATGTGATTATCATATGTGTTTATTTTTCTCCATAGTTTTCATCAAAACTCCGTGGCGCAGCGGTAAGTCGTTGGCTTTAGTAGCCTATAAGCAGTAGGAATACCAGTTTTGCAACTTACATCATGCTTCCCTTTTTCCTTCTATTTTTCAAAAACTGAATTTATGGCATTATTTAGGATGCTTAAGACAGAACTTTATACTGTACTAAATACAACAAATGATTTGAACAACAGTGCAGTACGTGTGGTTTTACATAAAAACAAATTCAACATAGTGTGCCTTCAACAGGATTCAACCTCATACCCTCAAATCCCTGAGTGCTCCATAGTTTCATACTCTACCTGCTAAGCTACCAGTCCAGTAACATTTTTCGTCCAAAATCCTAAATATATTTGTAAGTACGGTGTCCAGTAGTGGTTGTTTTTTGAAAGCAGCTTGGAATCAAAGAATGCACCGGAATCACAGCGAAATCAGTGTGATCTCGCATTTGTCAACACACGCTTAAAAAAAGCACATGATCAAACAAAGCATCGGACGTCATTTATGAGGTACTTTTGATAAAGTGATACACGCATCGGCACATTGTTTCGAAGTTAGCTGCTTAGCGACTTCGACCCATGCCTCAGAGCTCTGGTATCAAACTTAACATCACTACTGTAAAGGACTTGATTGTCTGCCCCTGCCCTGACTTTATTTTACTGGATGGATTTTACTATCACAAACTCCTCAATCCTATACTGTATCTTAACGATTAATCCTAATACATTATACTGCAAGCCATCTGAGGATGATATACCCAAAGATTAGTACATTTTATTTACATTTTTTAGTACCTTTCTTTAACTAGGCAAGTCAATTAACAACAAATTCTTATTTACAATTACGGCCTACCAAGAGGCAAAAGGCCTCCTGTGGGGATGGGGCGGGTATAAAAAATAAAAATGTAGGATAAAACACACATCAGAACAAGAGAGACACCACAACATTACATAAAGAGAGGCCTAAGACAACATGGCATCAACACAACATGGCAGCAGCACAACATGGTAGCAGCACAAACATGGTACAAACCTTGTTAGGCATAGACAACAGCACGAAGGGCAAAGAGGTAAAGACAACAACAAATCACGGGAAGCAGACACAAGTGTCCGTAAGTGTGTTCATGATGGAGTCTTTGAATGTAGAGATGGAGATAAAACTGTACTGCTTGAGAGTTTTTTGCAGCTCATTCCAGTTGCTAGCTGCAGCAAACTGAAAAGAGGAGCGACCCAGGGATGTGTGTGCTTTTGGGAACTTAATCAGAACATGACTGGCAGAACGGGGGCTGTAGGTATATCAGATAGGGGAGAGTGAGGCCTAAGAGGGTTTTATAAATAAGCATGAATCAGTGGGTCTTGCGACAGGTATACAGAGATATCCAGTTTACAAAGGAGTATGGAGTACAGTGATGTGTCCTATAAGGAGCATTGGTGACAAATCTGATGACCGAATGGTAAAGAACATCTAGCCGCTCGAGAGTATCCCTCCCTTACGTGTCCGTAATTTGGCAGCTGGGGTGAAAAAGGAAACCAAGTCTAGATTTAACTTTAGCCTGCAGCTTGGATATGTGCTGAGAGAAGGACAGTTTACTGTCTAGCCATACTCCCAAGTACTTGTATGAGGTGACTACCTTAAGCTCTAAACCCTCAAAAGGTAGTAATCACACTGATGGGGAGAGGGGCATTCTTCTTACCAAACCACATGACCTTTGTTTTGGAGGCATTCTGAACAAGGTTAAGGGCAGAGAAAGCTTGCAGGAGCTGTATAAAGCTTTGTTGTAGAGCGTTTAACACAAAATCTGGGGAGGTGCCAGCTGAGTTTAAGACTGTATCATCTGCATATAAATGGATGAGAGAGCTTCCTACTGCCTGAGCTATGTTGTTGATGTAAATTGAGAAGAGAGTGGGGCCTGGGATCGAGCCTTGGGGTATTCGCTTGGTGACAGGCAGTGGCTGAGACAGCAGATGTTCTGACTTTACACATTGCACTCTAAGAGTTTGTTAGCAAACTAGGCCAAAGACCCCTCAGAGACACCAATACTCCTTAGCCGACCCACAATAATTAAATGGTCTACCGTATCAGAAGCTTTGGCCAAGTCAATAAAAATAACAGCACAACATTGCTTAGAGTCAAGGGCAGTGGTGACATCATTTAGGACCTTTAAGGTTGCAGTGACTCATCCATAACCTGAGTGGAAACCAGAGAGAATACTACGGACATCAAGAAAGCCAGTTGATTATTGACACGTTTTTACAACACTTTTGATAAACAGGGCAAAGATAGAAATTGGCCTATAAGAGTTAGAATCAGCTTGATCTCCCCCTTTAAATAAAGGACGCACCGTGGCTGCCTTCCAAGCACTGGGAACCTCCCCGGAGAGGAGAGACAGGTTTAGAAAGTGAGAGATAAGCTCGGCGATGATAGGGGCTGCAACCTTAATGAAGAAAGGATATAAACCATAGGTGTCAAACTCATTCCACGGAGAGCTGAGTGTCTGCATGTTTTCACTCTTTTCTCGTACTTGATTGATGAATTAAGGTTACTAATTAGTAAATATCTCTCCTCGCCTGGTTGTCTAAGTCTTAAAACCAGCAGACACAAAGCCATCCACGGAATGAGTTTGTCACCCATGATCTAAACCATCTGACCCAGATGTTTTTTTAAGGGTCAAGTTTAAGGAGCTCCTTTAGCACCTCAGACTCAGTGACTGCCTGCAGGGAGAAGCTGTATAGCAAGGCAGGAGAAAAAGGAGGAACATCAGGGCTAGTCGTATTAGAAGGGCTGGGATATGAGGAAGTGTTGGGCGGGAAGCGTGGCTGAGTCAAATAGGAATCCTTACATAATGAAGTGGTGGTTAAAGAGCTCAGCCATACGCTCCTTAACAGTAACAACCACATCAGCAACATTAAGGGACATGGCCAGCTGTGAAGTAGGTTTATTCTTCAGGTCTTTTACCATTTTCCAGAACTTCTTGGGGTTAGACCCAGAGAGAAAGAACTGCTCGTCAAAGTAACTAACTTTAGCCTTCCGAATACACTGAGCACACTTCTTTCTCATTTACCTGAATGACTTTGTGTGCCGAGCCTCTTGGTGTTCTTGAGGTGTTCTTGAGGTGAAGTAACACTGTCAAATCAAGGTTGAACCAGGGGCTGAACCTGTATTTAATTCAAATTTTCTTTGTGGGGATGTGCTTGTTAACAATACCACTGAAAATATAAAAAAGTAGGTCCAAGCATTGTCAACAGAAGGGTTCAAGCTGATTCTATAACAATTTCCACAGGCTTGCCATTCCACCACTTTTGGAAGATTTTGCCAAAAAAGGTCATATCCAGGTTATTCCCCCCCCCCCCCCCTTCAGGACTGTTATTACACAGGGGGGTGTCACTGTTAAAAAAACTGTGTGTGTAAAACCATCAGTGACACCACATCCCTACCAAAGGAATAATGAATAACAGAATAAAAAACGTTAAGTGCCATCATCACCACAGGTCTATTAAATATGAAATGAAAATGTCAGCGCTATCATCCCTAAGAAGGGCTATCCTCTCCCCTAGCGTATCAGCGTGTATGTGTGTGTGTGTACCAGGGGAGAGGGGGTAATGATTAGATTTCTATTAATGAGAGAGGTAATAAAGGCTTTGTGTGTGTGTGTTCACCTCCACATCCTCGGCCATATGTGTGTGTGTGTGTGTGTGTGTGGTAGGAACGTGAATTGAAAGTGCATTGAATATGTGGCAGCACACACTATAAATTAGGGTTAGGCGTAGCCAGGCTGCCAGAGGCCCAAGCCAGAGGACCTATTCATCTTCAACAGAATCCCCCCCCCCCAACACACCACCCCACTCCACCTCCTTCCACCCCAGCCCACTCCACCCAACTGACCATAGATCCCCCCCTTCCACACACGTATTCAAATGAATTAACATTCCTAAAATCCTACAATCTTTAATATATCCTTAGTGGTCAGCAGAAACAGTAAAGCGAGGATGGAGGAGAGAGCTCTCCATCCCTCTCTCCTCCGCAATGGAGGGAAAGAGGGAAGGGTGATATGAGGAAGCTAGGAAACTAAAAACAACAGATGTGTTTTCCATACAGACCTGCTTTTATAAATAAAATATAAATACACTATCAAAATGATACATTATGTCTTATCTCTACCAACTTTAAAACAAAAGAAAAAGTCTAAAACCTATCATACAAGACATCATCAAATCCTCTCCTCCTCCATTGTCACTCACTGCTCTGCTCCGCAGCTGTGGAGTTTATTTTGGATCAGCTAGGCGTCTCCTCTCCTCCTGTCTCACCTTTTAATGTATTAATATATGAATCCTGTCACCCCAGCCCAGACAGCGCAAAGCAGCGTTAGTACTGCAGGTGTACCTGCTAATGAATTCATTTCAGAAGATGCTTACAGAGATGATTAATTCATCACAAGTTAGCTCCTCTCCCTCTCTTCCCTTGGCTTCTGGGCCCCCCTGTGGCCCCTCACCTCATCCTTCCTCACCCTGTGTGTGTGTGTGTGTGTGTGTGTGTGTGTGTGTGTGTGTGTGTGTGTGTGTGTGTGTGTGTGTGTGTGTGTGTGTGTGTGTGTGTGTGTGTGTGTGTGTGTGTGTGTGCCCCGAGATAACCCCACTCACCATGGTATTAACACCCCTGCCCTCTCACTCTTTCCCTCCTCTCCCTCCCTCCTTAGGGATGTCTTGCTCTGGCGGGCGACAATAGGGAAACAGATTTATTAATTAGACAAGGATACTTCTGAGAGCTAATTGCTTTATTAACGCCATGCTTCTCTCTTTCTTTCGCTCGTTCTTTTCTTTCTCTTTTATCTCTTTCACTCCCATTATATTGTTCTCATGTTGGATTGATTGGATTGATTGATTGTTAATTTTATTTTGAGAATCAACAGCTGTACTTTTGGAATGAAGAAGGGAACAGGAGAGGGAGTGGAAGAGGGAGAAATGGAAATAAAGGGAGAAAGAATTATGGACAGAGAGATTGAGAAAGAGAGACAGACAGAGAGAGATAGCGAGAGACTGTAGCAAGATGGCGCCGACAGAGATGGTCACCTCGCTTCAAGTCCTTAGGAAACTATGCAGTAATTAATTTTTTGATGTATTACTTCTTCAATTGTTAGCCCAGAACATGGATCTAATCCCAGAGGCCGACCCAAAACAACGTCGTCGCCGCAGGAGAGGCAGACGGAGCGGCCTCCTGGTCAGACTTAGAAGGTGAGCACACCTTCCACCACTTCCGAGCATATTACTCGCCAATGTCCAGTCTTTAGACAACAAGGTAGATGAAATTAGGGCACGAGTTGCCTTCCAGAGAGACATTAGAGATTGTAACATTCTCTGTTTCACGGAAACATGGCTCACTCAGGATATGTTGTCAGAGTCGGCACAGCCACCAGGTTTCTTCATGCGTGGCGCTGACAGAAACAAAGATATTACTGGTAAGAAGAAGGGCGGGGGTGCATGGCTCATGTTTAACGACTCATGGTGTAATCATAACAATATACAGGAACTCAAGTCCTTTTCTTCACCTGACCTAGAATTCCTTACAATCAAATGCCGACCGCATTATCTCCCAAGAGAATTCTCTTCGATTATAGTCACGGCTGTGTATATCCCCCCCAAATCCCCCAAGATACCTCAACGGCCCTGAAAGAACTTCACTGGACTCTATGTAAACTGGAAACCAAATATCCTGAAGCTGCATTTATTGTAGCTGGGGATTTTAAAAAAGCTAATTTGAGAACAAGGCTACCTAAATTCTACCAGCACATTGATTGTACCCGCTCGAGCAAAACACTGGACCACTGCTACTCTAACCTCCGCGATGCATACAAGGCCCTTCTCCGCCCTCCCTTCGGCAAATCTGAATCATGACTCCATCTTGTTGCTCCCCTCCTACAGGCAGAATCTAAAACAGGAAGCGCCCGTGCTTAGGTCTATCCAATGCTGGTCTGACCAATCAGATTCCACGCTTCAAGATTGCTTCGATCACGTGGACTGGGATATGTTACGGGTTTCCTCAGACAATAACATTGACGTATACGCTGACTCGGTGAGTGAGTTTATTAGGAAGTGCATTGGAGATGTTGTACACACTGTGACTATTAAAACCTTCCCTAACCAGAAACCATGGATTAATGGCAGCATTTGCGCGAACCACAGCATTTAATTATGGCAAGGCGACTGGAAACATGACTGAATACAAACAGTGTAGTTATTCCCTCCGCAAGGCAATCAAACAAGCAAACTACAGTCACAATTCAACGGCTCAAACATGAGACGTATGTGGCAGGGTCTACAGATAATCATGGATTACAAAAATAAAACCAGCCCCGTCGCGGACATCAACGTCTTGCTCCCAGACAAATTAAACAACTTCTTTGCACGCTTTGAGGACAACACAGTGCCACCGACACGGCCCGCTACCCAAGACTGTGGGCTCTTCTTCTCTGTGGCCGAAGTGAGTAAAACATTTAAACGTGTTAACTCTCGCAAGGCTGCTGGCCCAGACGGCATCCCTTGCTGCGTCCTCAGAGCATGTGCAGACCCGCTGGCTGGTGTGTCTACGGACATATTCCATTTCTCCCTATCCCAGTCTGCTGTCCCCACATGCTTCAAGATGGCCACCATTGTTCCTTTTCGCAAGAAAGCTAATGTAACTGAACTAAATGACTATCGCCCCGTAGCGCTCACCTCTGTCATCATGAAGTGCTTTGAGAGACTAGTCAAGGTTCATATCACCACCCTACCTGATACCCTAGACCCACTCCAATTTGCTTACCGCCGCAATAGGTCCATCCTATCCCATCTGGACAAGAGGAATACCCATCTGTTCATTGACTACAGCTCAGAATTTAACACCATATTACTCTCCAAAATCATCATTAAGCTTGAGACCCTGGGTCTCGACCCCACCCTGTGCAACTGGGTTTGGACTTTCTTTTTTTCTTTTTCACCCCCTCTTTTCTCCCCAATTTTGTGGTATCCAATTGGTAGTAGTTACAGTCTTGTCTCATCGCTGCAACTCCCGTACGGACTCGGGAGAGGCGAAGGTCGAGAGCCATGTGTCCTCCGAAACACAACCCAACCAAGCCGCACTGCTTCTTGACACAATGTCCATCCAACCCGGAAGCCAGCCGCACCAATGTGTTGGAGGAAACACCGTACACCTGGCAACCGTGTCAGCATGCATTGCACCCAGCCCGCCACAGTAGTCGCAAGTGCGCGATGAGACAAGGATATCCCTTCCGGCCAAACTCTCCCTAACCCGGACGACTCTGGGCCAATTGTGCGCCGCCCCATGGGCCTCCCGGTCGCGGCCGTATGCATATGACACAACAATGGTAGGCTTGATTACCAACAATGACGAGACAGTCTACAGGTAGGAGGTGAGGGCCCTCGGAGTGTGGTGTCAGGAAAAGAACCTCTCACTCAATGTCAACAAAACAAAGGAGATGATCATGGACTTCAGGAAACAGCAGAGGGAGCAGCCCCCTATCCACATCGACAGAACAGTAGTGGAAAAGGTGGAAGTTTTAAGTTCCTTGGCGTACAAATCACGAACAAACTGAAATGGTCCACCCACACAGACAGCGTGGTGAAGAAGGCGCAACAGCGACTCTTCAACCTCAGGAGGTTGAAGAAATTTGGCTTGTCACCCAAAACCCTCACAAACTTTTACAGATGCACAATCGAGAACATCCTGTAGGGCTGTATCACCGCCTGGTACGGCAACTGCACAACGCATCACTGGGGGCAAACTATCTGCCCTCCAGGACACATACAGAACCCGATGTCACAGGAAGGCCAAAAATATCACCAAGGACAACAACCACCCAAGCCACTGCCTGTTCACCAGACTATCATCCCGAAGGCGAGGTCAGTACATGTGCATCAAAGCTGGAACCGAGAGACTGAAAAACAGCTTCTATCTCAAGGCCATCAGACTGTTAAACAGAGAGGCTGCCAACATACAGACTCAATTCACTGGCCACTATAATAAATGGATTTTTAATAAAGGTATCACTAGACACTTTAAATAATGCCACATTCATAATGTTTACATATCTTGCATTACTTATCTCATATGTATATACTGTATTTTATATTGCATCTTGTCTATGTCGCATGGCCATCGCGCATCATATATGTATATGTACATATTAATATTCCATACCCTTACATTGTGTGTATAACGTAGTCGTTGTGAATTTGTTAGATTACTTGTAAGATATTACTGCACCGTTGGAACTAGAAGCACAAGCATTTCGCTACACTCGCATTAACATCTGCTAACCATGTGTATGTGACCAATACAATTTGATTTGATTTGAGAGACTTAGTTTTCGAAAGAGAAGAGGGTCACACTTTATTTGGATTGTTCTACAGATGGTCATACTATCAACAAACTATTTGCTGACAATCAACTGCTTGCTAAGGTTACATTGAGGGTTAGGGTTACGTTTAGAATAAGGTTTAAATAGAGAGAGAGAGAGCGAGAAGACAGAGTGTTAGTACTCAGGCAGAAAGCTACCTTGGCTTCCTAGAGAGGGAATGTATTGATCCCCCTCTCCTCTCCTCTAACAAGGGAAGATTTGGGCTGATTCCTCTTCCATGTCTGGAGGAATATATCCCTTTCATCCCTTTCTCCTCTCCCGTTTATCTCTCCACTTTTCTGGAGAGCACCTCCAATCCCCCCATCCCCCCTCCATCCCCCCTCCATCCCCCAAAGCCAGGCAGTAGGGAGAACCCTATTTGTAGAGCCTTCTGTAAGCCCCCCGAGCCAAAGCGGCCGCGCTCACACAGACATAGATATACAGATGTAGACATACATTTCTACACACTTTACCACCCTTTTTCTCCCTCGCTATATCCTAAGGTGTGTTCAGAGAAAAAAATACTTTCTGCAGGTATGTGGAAAGATTCTGAAACCCACCAAAACAACAAGAAGACTTTGCTGCCACCAAATATTAGAAATAACACACACACATACAAACACACACACAAAGTAAATATGGCTTAGCTGGAGCCAGGTAATATTGTCTTTGTATTTGTGCTCTCCATTAATGTGCTTTGCGGAGAGGAGTGTATGCAATCAATTTAGACCTATTTCTACCGTGTCTGAGCGTTTAGCGGTTACCACTGGCTCAGTCTGGAATGTATGTGTATGTACAGCAATGCCTCTTAATCATTGTGGATGAGATGGAGCTCCCTACACCAGGGGACAGCTTTGTGTCTCTCCCGTCTCCCCTCGCCTCCACCCCGGAGAGCCAGCGGAGTCATTTTCTGGGTCTTATGATGTCGTCATGGTGTGTTAGCGGAAAGTCCCCACACCAATCCGGCCCTCACTCTCCCTCCCGCTGGTCTCCGTCCTCATCACCACCCGGCCCCCCAGCCCTCTATTCCCTCTACTCTCCTCCTCCCTCCATCCTCCAGTGGTCAGTGTGGAGGAGAAGATCTGCTGACGCAGGCCAGGCGGAGGTAACAAGCTTACCTGAGGATAATCTCCTAAGAGAAATTTCAAGGGAAGAAATAAGGGAAAGAGAGAGAGAAAGAGAGTGAGAGAGAGAGAGAGAGGGAGAGGCAAAGACGGAGGGAGAGGGAGGACAAGGGAGAGGATGGATGGAGGGATGGATGAAAAACTTAACAAAGTTTTTAGTCCCTGACTTGCTGTGCCAAGCAGTTCTCATTCTCCAGGCTAACTTCCCCTACCTGGTCAAGCACTTACTGCTCCCACAATGCCCCGAGAGAGAGAAACAGAGTTGGAGGGAGGGAGAGAGAGAGAGAGAGAAAGGAGGAGACAGAAAGAGAGGAGAGAGGGGAGAGGGAAAACAAGTCACTATGTGTAAGTAACTTTGTCTCTCTCCTAGACCCAGTGTCACTCAGAGGATTCAGATTGCCCTGTTTTCTTATCTCAGAGTGGACACACAATAAATATTTTGGATAATCAAGACAATTTCCTGTAAATACTTTTTGTCTGTATATTTAGAGCTTCAACTGAAGTTTGGGAGAAGAGGTTTGGGGCTAGAGGAGGTGCAGGATGTGTGAGGGTGGAGAAGTTGGAGGTGGGTGGAGGTAAGGGTACAGGAGGTGGGGTGTGGATTGAAAGCTATTCTCTCTGACCACCTTTCTCTCCTCCCCCTCTTCTTTAATCAAGCCTAGCTTTAATGAGCTGTCTCTGACCATCAGTTTCATTTGCACATTTACTCAATCAATACACTCTGTGTATTCAAGCACTTCCATGAAAACTACAATGTGATAGTCGGAGTGGAAAAGGCCGGAGGGGGTATGTGTGAATGTGTTTGTTTGTGTGTGTGTGTGTGTGTGTGTGTGTGTGTGTGTGTGTGTGTGTGTGTGTGTGTGTGTGTGTGTGTGTGTGTGTGTGTGTGTGTGTGTGTGTGTGTGTGTGTGTGTGTGTGTGTGTGTGTGTGTGTGTGTGTGTGTGTGTGTGTGTGTGTGTGTGTGCTTGTGTGTGTGTGAGAGTGTGCACACAAGTGTGTGCTGTGTGTATCATGCAGAGACTTCCTAAACCTTGAAGTGTTCAAGATGCCTTTACTACAGAAATGAACTTTGTCATTCCTTTTCTGCTCAAATCTCCAATTAATAGCAATACCCTTCACTCACTCCAGCTCTATGCTCCGCTCTAGCCCCCTCACCCCTCACTCCTCCTCCTTCCCCATCAAAATGCCCTGATTAGCCTTCTGACCATTTAATTAATTAGGCACATCACTTAATTATGACAAATTGCATTACGGCCTCGGCGTGCAGAGCTACGCCAGGTTAGGTTCGGTAACAATTTGATTTGAGTGAGAAGAGGAGATGGGATGAAGGGGGGTTCGGATGGAGATGGGGGGGTTTATTGAGCGGAAAGAGACATATGATGAGATTAATAATAATCAGAGCAGCGGGAACTGGCCATGAACAGGGGCAAGGGGGAGGAGGGGGAGACGGAGATGAGATGGAGGAGAGAGGAGGCCGGGGGGAGAGGTGGGTAGAGATGGATCAAATTAGGTTTTTCTCTTCTCATTAGGATCCAAAGAATAAAGTGATAGTAGCGGAGAGAGGGGATGTGTGTAAGAGTGTGCGTGTGTGTGTGTGTGTGTGTGTGTGTGTGTGTGTGTGTGTGTGTGTGTGTGTGTGTGCGCGCGCGTGCGTGCGTTTGCGTGTGCGACTGATGATGTTGTGAGCATAGGTGTGTGTGTGTGTGTGTGTTAGGTAGTGGTGGTTTTGCACAGTTGCAGTTCATGGTCTAAGAAGGGACAGGGTCTTACTGTGTATTGTATTACCGTCCGATGCTTTGCCACCATTTTATACACAGCTTAAGATTATCATCAAATATAATTTGGTTTTATATTTCTCTCGCTCTTATTATAGAAGAGCCAGGTTCATAGTCTGAAGTGTTGATTATCTCAATCTCATGGTTCCAATCAAACTGAAATGACCAGAGGACGAAGATAAATGGCTAATGTCAGCCGCTAAGACTAATACAAACACCAACTAATGTCAAATCAAATCCCAGGATGAGTAGCTGCTGTTTTTGCAACAGCTAATGAGGATCCTAATAAAATACACAATTTAGCTGATGTTATAGCGGATGCCGTAAAATGCTTGTGTTACTAGCTCCTAACAGTCTAACAAAAATGTCAAACAAGTGCACAAATAATAATCAAAAACTAGAAACAAGAAATCACGCATTGGTCACGCATTGGGCAACCACAAGGCATTGGGCAACCACAAGCCTGAACAGCTTAAATGCACCCTGGCATAGACTCTACAAATGTCTGGAACTCTTTTGGATGGATGCAACACCATTGTTCCACGATAAATTCCATCTTTTGGAGTTTTGTTGACGGTGGTGGAAAACGCTGTTTCGGGGCCTCTCTAGAATCTCACATCAGTGTTCAAATGGGATGAGATGTGGTGACTAAGACGGCCATGGCATATGGTTTACATCATTTTCATGCTCATCGAGCCATTCAGTGACCACTCGTGCCCTGTGGATGGGGGCATTGTTATCCTATGGGGGCATAGCCATGAAAGCCAAAATAATGGCCTGCCGAGCATTTTATACATGACCCTAAACATGATGGGATGTTTATTACTCAATTAACTAAGGAACCGCACCTGTGTGGAAGCACCAGCTTTCAAAATACTTTATTTGCCTCAAGTGTTTACATTATTTTGGCAGTTACCTGTACATGAGCGTGTGTGTATGTGCGTGTGTTTGTGAGTATGGGTGTATGTTTGTGTGTGAATGTATATGTGAGTACAGGACTCTGTGTGTTTGTATAAGTTTTGTGTGAGGGAGTCTTTGTCTCTTACTACAGTCTGGCCTGGAGATAGAAGCTGTTTTTCAGTCTTTCGGTCCTGGCTTTGATGTACCTGTACTGTCTCTGTCTGCTAGATGGTAGACAGAGACAGTACTTGGCCTTCCTTTGACACCAAGTGCTGAAATATCCTGGAGGACAGGCAGCCTGCCCTGGGTGATGCGTTGGGCTTACCGCACCACCCTCTGTTGAGCCATTTGGTTCAAAGGCGGTGCAGTTGCCAGACCAGGCGGCGATGCAGCCTGAATGCTCTAAATTGTACATCTGCAAAAGTTTGTGAATGGCATGACAAATTTCGTCAGCCGCCTGAGTTTGTAGGCGCTGTTGCACCTTCTTCACCATGGTGTTGGTGTGGTGGGACCATTTCAGGTCCTCAGCGATAAAGCTTTTGACTCTCTCAAATAAAATAAAATGAAAATATGTGTCAAATGCTAACTTACAGGCTTTTCCCGACAACGCAGAGAGCGAGAAAATAAAGTAATAATAGAAAAGTAATAACTCATAGTAAAAAAAGTAATAATAAATACACAATGAGTAACAATAATTTGGCTATATACAGTGGGTACCAGTACTGAGTAGATGTGCAGGGGTACAAGGTAATTGAGGTAGATATGTACATATAACTAGGAATAAAGTGACTAGGCAATAGGATAGATATTAAACAGTAGCAGCAGCGTATGTGAGTCAAAAAAGTTTGTGAAAAATGTTTCAAAGCACATAGTCCGGGTAGCTATTTGGTTAACTATTTAACTAACGATTTAGCAGTCTCTCCACTGTGGCCCCATTGATGTGGGTGGGGGAGTGTTCCCTCCTCTGTCTCCTGTAATCCCCAATCAGCTCCTTTGTTTTTTTTTACGTTGAGGGAGAGGTTATTTTCCTGCCACCACTCTGCCAGGGCCGTCTCGCTGTTGGTAATCAGGCCTACCGCCATCGTGTCGTCAGCAAACTGATTGAGTTGGAGTCATGCATAGCAACGCTGTCATGGGTAAACAGGGAGTACACGAGGGGGTTGACCACACACCCCTAGAAGGTCCAGGTGCTGAGGATCAGCGTCGCGGAGGTGTTGTTGCCTACCCTCACCACATGAGGTCACCAGGAAGTCTACAACCCACATGCACAGGGAGAGTTTCAGAATAAGGGCCCTGAGCTTAGTGTCAAGCTTGGAGGTCACAATGGTGTTGAAAGCAGAGCTGTAGTCAATGAACAGCAGCCTTACATAGGTATCCCTATTTTCAAAGTGGGAGAGGGCAGTGTGGAGTGCAATTGAGATTACATAGTCTTTTCTATTAGGGCGGTATGCAAATGGTTTGAAATGACTACCATTGGTTCTTGCAGAGATGAAGCCTATGATGTGTATTTTTTAGGGCGATGTGTGTTGCATTAGTAGCTAGTTAAATTGCGGTAATATTTGACAGTGAGGGAGGTGGGTGGTTTGTGTATGCAGTAAATGGGGGGATATGAACCGTGGGAAAGATCGATATGGTGGTGATTGCCGTGACGAATCCAGAAGAGGATGTTTAATGTCTCAATTCTGTGACACTTCACACGCTCCATGTGTTTTAAGTACACAAGCTAGTCCTCGGCATACTCTAAACTCACCGGCGTTTTTATCTTCACTTTCTTCATTTCCAGTTTTTGTTTCGTTTTGGGTTGTCTTTTTTATCCATTCTATGACAGCCCCATCACTCACAAAAACATGACGGGAAAAGGTTGTGACAGTGTTGGTGTGATGTTGTGTGGACTTTATCACACCCTGGCAGCTTCAGGCTAATATTGTCACAACGTTATGAAGTCATGCTAGGCTGAATCTGTAGAAAGTGAGCTGAGGGGATCAGACTGAGGGGTGTCAGAGGGGAGAGGGGGAGGGTCAGGTGGTTGGCGGGGGGGGGGGGGTATATAT